>NW_028116631.1:0-32631 GCF_964273445.1 Streptopelia decaocto | reverse complement strand
ATTGAAACTTTACAAATCCCTCTCAAAATTGTTGAAATTCTCTTGAAGCTTTTAAAATTCTCTCTAGAATTTTCAAAATCCACTTCAACATGTTTACAATTTCACGTCAAAAAAATGCTAAAATTCCAGTTGAAATTTTTTCAAAAGTCCTTAAAAATTTTCCAATTTTTGTCCCAATTCTTCCCATTCCCATTGAAACTTTTCAAATCCCTCTCAAAATTGTAGAAATTCTGTTAAAGCTTTTAAAATTCTCTCTAGAATTTTCAAAATCCCATGGCCACATGTTTACAATTTCACGTCAAAAAATGGCTAAAATTCCAGTTGAAATTTTTTCAAAGTCCCTTCAAAATTTTCCAATTTTGTCCCAATTCTTCCCATTCCCATTGAAACTTTTCAAATCCCTCTCAAAATTGTTGAAATTCTCTTGAAGCTTTTAAAATTCTCTCTAGAATTTCAAAATCCATGGCCACATGTTTACAATTTCACGTCAAAAAAATGGCTAAAATTCCAGTTGAAATTTTTTCAAAGTCCCTTAAAAATTTTCCAATTTTTGTCCCAATTCTTCCCATTCCCATTGAAACTTTTCAAATCCCTCTCAAAATTGTTGAAATTCTGTTGAAGCTTTTAAAATTCTCTCTAGAATTTCAAAATCCATGGCCACATGTTTACAATTTCACATAAAAAAATGGCTAAATTCCAGTTGAAATTTTTTCAAAGTCCCTTAAAATTTTCCAATTTTTGTCCCAATTCTTCCCATTCCCATTGAAACTTTTCAAATCCTCTCAGAATTGTTGAAATTCTGTTGAAGCTTTTAAAATTCTCTCTAGAATTTTCAAAATCCACTTCAACATGTTTACAATTTCACGTCAAAAAATGGCTAAAATTCCAGTTGAAATTTTTTCAAAGTCCTTAAAAATTTTCCAATTTTTGTCCCAATTCTTCCCATTCCCATTGAAACTTTTCAAATCCCTCTCAAAATTGTTGAAATTCTCTTGAAGCTTTTTAAAAATTCTCTCTAGAATTTTCAAAATCCATGTCCACATGTTTACAATTTCACATAAAAAAATGGCTAAAATTCCAGTTGAAATTTTTTCCAAGTCCCTTAAAAATTTTCCAATTTTTGTCCCAATTCTTCCCATTCCCATTGAAACTTTTCAAATCCCTCTCAAAATTGTTGAAATTCTGTTGAAGCTTTAAAATTCTCTCAAGAATTTTCAAAATCCATGGCCACATGTTTACAATTTCACGTCAAAAAATGGCTAAAATTCCAGTTGAAATTGTTTCAAAGTCCCTTAAAAATTTTCCAATTTTTGTCCCAATTCTTCCCATTCCCATTGAAACTTTTCAAATCCCTCTCAAAATTGTTGAAATTCTCTTGAAGCTTTTAAAATTCTCTCTAGAATTTTCAAAATCCACTTCAACATGTTTACAATTTCACGTCAAAAAATGGCTAAAATTCAGTTGAAATTTTTTCAAAGTCCCTTAAAAATTTTCCAATTTTTGTC
Source organism: Streptopelia decaocto (assembly GCF_964273445.1). Lineage (NCBI taxonomy): Eukaryota > Metazoa > Chordata > Aves > Columbiformes > Columbidae > Streptopelia > Streptopelia decaocto. The sequence continues at coordinate 31,126 of NW_028116631.1, read as the reverse complement.
CCAATTCCTTCCCATTCCCATTGAAACTTTTCAAATCCCTCTCAAAAATTGTTGAAATTCTCTTGAAGCTTTTAAAATTCTCTCTAGAATTTTCAAAATCCACTTCAACATGTTTACAATTTCACGTCAAAAAATGGCTAAAATTCCAGTTGAAATTTTTTCAAAGTCCCTTCAAAATTTTCCAATTTTTGTCCCAATTCTTCCCATTCCCATTGAAACTTTTCAAATCCCTCTCAAAATTGTTGAAATTCTCTTGAAGCTTTTAAAATTCTCTCTAGAATTTTCAAAATCCATGTCCACATGTTTACAATTTCACGTCAAAAAATGGCTAAAATTTCCAGTTGAAATTTTTTCAAAGTCCCTTAAAAATTTTCCAATTTTTGTCCCAATTCTTCCCATTCCCATTGAAACTTTTCAAATCCCTCTCAAAATTGTTGAAATTCTGTTAAAGCTTTTAAAATTCTCTCTAGAATTTTCAAAATCCATGGCCACATGTTTACAATTTCACGTCAAAAAATGGCTAAAATTCCAGTTTAAATTTTTTCAAAGTCCCTTAAAAATTTTCCAATTTTTGTCCCAATTTTTCCCATTCCCATTGAAACTTTTCAAATCCCTCTCAAAATTGTTGAAATTCTCTTGAAGCTTTTAAAATTCTCTCTAGAATTTTCAAAATCCATGTCCACATTTTTACAATTTCACATAAAAAAATGGCTAAAATTCCAGTTGAAATTTTTTCAAAGTCCCTTAAAAATTTTCCAATTTTTGTCCCAATTCTTCCCATTCCCATTGAAACTTTTCAAATCCTCTCAAAATTGTTGAAATTCTCTTGAAGCTTTTAAAATTCTCTCTAGAATTTTCAAAATCCATGGCCACATGTTTACAATTTCACGTCAAAAAATGGCTAAAATTCCAGTTGAAATTTTTTCAAAGTCCCTTAAAAATTTTCCAATTTTTGTCCCAATTCTTCCCATTCCCATTGAAACTTTTCAAATCCCTCTCAAAATTGTTGAAATTCTGTTGAAGCTTTTAAAATTCTCTCTAGAATTTTCAAAATCCATGGCCACATGTTTACAATTTCACGTCAAAAAATGGCTAAAATTCCAGTTGAAATTTTTTCAAAGTCCCTTAAAAATTTTCCCAATTTTTGTCCCAATTTTTCCCATTCCCATTGAAACTTTTCAAATCCCTCTCAAAATTGTTGAAATTCTCTTGAAGCTTTTAAAATTCTCTCTAGAATTTTCAAAATCCATGGCCACATTTTTACAATTTCACGTCAAAAAATGGCTAAATTCCAGTTGAAATTTTTTCAAAGTCCCTTAAAAATTTTCCAATTTTTGTCCCAATTCTTCCCATTCCCATTGAAACTTTTCAAATCCCTCTCAAAATTGTTGAAATTCTCTTGGAAGCTTTTAAAATTCACTCTAGAATTTTCAAAATCCATGTCCACATGTTTACAATTTCACGTCAAAAAATGGCTAAAATTCCAGTTGAAATTTTTTCAAAGTCCCTTAAAAATTTTCCAATTTTTTGTCCCAATTCTTCCCATTCCCATTGAAACTTTTCAAATCCCTCTCAAAATTGTTGAAATTCTCTTGAAGCTTTTAAAATTCTCTCTAGAATTTTCAAAATCCATGTCCACATGTTTACAATTTCACGTCAAAAAATGGCTAAAATTCCAGTTGAAATTTTTCAAAGTCCCTGAAAAATTTTCCAATTTTTGTCCCAATTCTTCCCATTCCCATTGAAACTTTTCAAATCCCTCTCAAAATTGTTGAAATTCTGTTGAAGCTTTTAAAATTCTCTCTAGAATTTTCAAAATCCACTTCAACATGTTTACAATTTCACGTCAAAAAAATGCTAAAATTCCAGTTGAAATTTTTTCAAAGTCCCTTAAAAATTTTCCAATTTTTGTCCCAATTCTTCCCATTCCCATTGAAACTTTTCAAATCCCTCTCAAAATTGTTGAAATTCTCTTGAAGCTTTTAAAATTCTCTCTAGAATTTTTCAAAATCCATGGCCACATGTTTACAATTTCACATAAAAAAATTGCTAAAATTCCAGTGAAATTTTTTCAAAGTCCCTTAAAAATTTTCCAATTTTTGTCCCAATTCTTCCCATTCCCATTGAAACTTTTCAAATCCCTCTCAAAATTGTTGAAATTCTCTTGAAGCTTTAAAATTCTCTCTAGAATTTTCAAAATCCATGTCCACATGTTTACAATTTCACGTCAAAAAATGGCTAAAATTCCAGTTGAAATTTTTTCAAAGTCCCTTAAAAATTTTCCAATTTTTGTCCCAATTCTTCCCATTCCCATTGAAACTTTTCAAATCCCTCTCAAAATTGTTGAAATTCTCTTGAAGCTTTTAAAATTCTCTCTAGAATTTTCAAAATCCATGGCCACATGTTTACAATTTCACATAAAAAAATGCTAAAATTCCAGTTGAAATTTTTTCAAAGTCCCTTAAAATTTTCCAATTTTTGTCCCAATTCTTCCCATTCCCATTGAAACTTTTCAAATCCCTCTCAAAATTGTTGAAATTCTCTTGAAGCTTTTAAAATTCTCTCTAGAATTTTCAAAATCCGTGGCCACATGTTTACAATTTCACATAAAAAAATGGCTAAAATTCCAGTTGAAATTTTTTCAAAGTCCCTTAAAAATTTTCCAATTTTTGTCCCAATTCTTCCCATTCCCATTGAAACTTTTCAAATCCCTCTCAAAATTGTTGAAATTCTCTTGAAGCTTTTAAAATTCTCTCTAGAATTTTCAAAATCCACTTCAACATGTTTACAATTTCACGTCAAAAAATGGCTAAAATTCCAGTTGAAATTTTTTCAAAGTCCCTTAAAAATTTTCCAATTTTTGTCCCAATTCTTCCCATTCCCATTGAAACTTTTCAAATCCCTCTCAAAATTGTTGAAATTCTGTTGAAGCTTTTAAAATTCTCTCTAGAATTTTCAAAATCCATGGCCACATGTTTACATTTCACGTCAAAAAATGGCTAAAATTCCAGTTGAAATTTTTTCGAAGTCCCTTAAAAATTTCCAATTTTTGTCCCAATTCTTCCCATTCCCATTGAAACTTTTCAAATCCCTCTCAAAATTGTTGAAATTCTGTTAAAGCTTTTAAAATTCTCTCTAGAATTTTCAAAATCCATGGCCACATGTTTACAATTTCACGTCAAAAAATGGCTAAAATTCCAGTTGAAATTTTTTCAAAGTCCCTGAAAAATTTTCCAATTTTTGTCCCAATTCTTCCCATTCCCATTGAAACTTTTCAAATCCCTCTCAAAATTGTTGAAATTCTCTTGAGGCTTTTAAAATTCACTCTAGAATTTTCAAAATCCATGTCCACATGTTTACAATTTCACGTCAAAAAATGGCTAAAATTCCAGTTGAAATTTTTTCAAAGTCCCTTAAAAATTTTCCAATTTTTGTCCCAATTCTTCCCATTCCCATTGAAACTTTTCAAATCCCTCTCAAAATTGTTGAAATTCTCTTGAAGCTTTAAAATTCTCTCTAGAATTTTCAAAATCCATGTCCACATGTTTACAATTTCACGTCAAAAAATGGCTAAAATTCCAGTTGAAATTTTTTCAAAGTCCCTGAAAAATTTTCCAATTTTTGTCCCAATTCTTCCCATTCCCATTGAAACTTTTCAAATCCCTCTCAAAATTGTTGAAATTCTGTTGAAGCTTTTAAAATTCTCTCTAGAAATTTCGAAATCCATGTCCACATGTTTACAATTTCACATAAAAAAATGGCTAAAATTCCAGTTGAAATTTTTTTCAAAGTCCCTTAAAAATTTTCCAATTTTTGTCCCAATTCTTCCCATTCCCATTGAAACTTTTCAAATCCCTCTCAAAATTGTAGAAATTCTGTTAAAGCTTTTAAAATTCTCTCTAGAATTTTCAAAATCCATGTCCACATGTTTACAATTTCACATAAAAAATGGCTAAAATTCCAGTTGAAATTTTTCAAAGTCCTTAAAAATTTTCCAATTTTTGTCCCAATTCTTCCCATTCCCATTGAAACTTTTCAAATCCCTCTCAAAATTGTTGAAATTCTCTTGAAGCTTTTAAAATTCTCTCTAGAATTTTCAAAATCCATGGCCACATGTTTACAATTTCACGTCAAAAAATGGCTAAAATTCCAGTTGAAATTTTTTCAAAGTCCCTTAAAAATTTTCCAATTTTTGTCCCAATTCTTCCCATTCCCATTGAAACTTTTCAAATCCCTCTCAAAATTGTTGAAATTCTCTTGAAGCTTTTAAAATTCTCTCTAGAATTTTCAAAATCCATGGCCACATGTTTACAATTTCACATAAAAAAATTGCTAAAATTCCAGTTGAAATTTTTTCAAAGTCCCTTAAAAATTTTCCAATTTTTGTCCCAATTCTTCCCATTCCCATTGAAACTTTTCAAATCCCTCTCAAAATTGTTGAAATTCTCTTGAAGCTTTTAAAATTCTCTCTAGAATTTTCAAAATCCATGGCCACATGTTTACAATTTCACGTCAAAAAATGGCTAAAATTCCAGTTGAAATTTTTTCAAAGTCCCTTCAAAATTTTCCAATTTTTGTCCCAATTCTTCCCATTCCCATTGAAACTTTTCAAATCCCTCTCAAAATTGTTGAAATTCTCTTGAGGCTTTTAAAATTCACTCTAGAATTTTCAAAATCCATGTCCACATGTTTACAATTTCACATAAAAAAATGGCTAAAATTCCAGTTGAAATTTTTTCAAAGTCCCTTAAAAATTTTCCAATTTTTGTCCCAATTTTTCCCATTCCCATTGAAACTTTTCAAATCCCTCTCAAAATTGTTGAAATTCTCTTGAAGCTTTTAAAATTCTCTCTAGAATTTTCAAAATCCATGGCCACATTTTTACAATTTCACGTCAAAAAATGGCTAAAATTCCAGTTGAAATTTTTTCAAAGTCCCTGAAAAATTTTCCAATTTTTGTCCCAATTCTTCCCATTCCCATTGAAACTTTTCAAATCCCTCTCAAAATTGTTGAAATTCTCTTGAGGCTTTTAAAATTCACTCTAGAATTTTCAAAATCCATGTCCACATGTTTACAATTTCACGTCAAAAAATGGCTAAAATTCCAGTTGAAATTTTTTCAAAGTCCCTTAAAAATTTTCCAATTTTTGTCCCAATTCTTCCCATTCCCATTGAAACTTTTCAAATCCCTCTCAAAATTGTTGAAATTCTCTTGAAGCTTTTAAAATTCTCTCTAGAATTTTCAAAATCCATGTCCACATGTTTACAATTTCACGTCAAAAAATGGCTAAAATTCCAGTTGAAATTTTTTCAAAGTCCCTGAAAAATTTTCCAATTTTTGTCCCAATTCTTCCCATTCCCATTGAAACTTTTCAAATCCCTCTCAAAATTGTTGAAATTCTGTTGAAGCTTTTAAAATTCTCTCTAGAAATTTCGAAATCCATGTCCACATGTTTACAATTTCACATAAAAAAATGGCTAAAATTCCAGTTGAAATTTTTTCAAAGTCCCTTAAAAATTTTCCAATTTTTGTCCCAATTCTTCCCATTCCCATTGAAACTTTTCAAATCCCTCTCAAAATTGTAGAAATTCTGTTAAAGCTTTTAAAATTCTCTCTAGAATTTTCAAAATCCATGTCCACATGTTTACAATTTCACATAAAAAAATGGCTAAAATTCCAGTTGAAATTTTTCAAAGTCCCTTAAAAATTTTCCAATTTTTGTCCCAATTCTTCCCATTCCCATTGAAACTTTTCAAATCCCTCTCAAAATTGTTGAAATTCTCTTGAAGCTTTTAAAATTCTCTCTAGAATTTTCAAAATCCATGTCCACATGTTTACAATTTCACGTCAAAAAATGGCTAAAATTCCAGTTGAAATTTTTTCAAAGTCCCTGAAAAATTTTCCAATTTTTGTCCCAATTCTTCCCATTCCCATTGAAACTTTTCAAATCCCTCTCAAAATTGTTGAAATTCTGTTGAAGCTTTTAAAATTCTCTCTAGAAATTTCGAAATCCATGTCCACATGTTTACAATTTCACATAAAAAAATGGCTAAAATTCCAGTTGAAATTTTTTCAAAGTCCCTTAAAAATTTTCCAATTTTTGTCCCAATTCTTCCCATTCCCATTGAAACTTTTCAAATCCCTCTCAAAATTGTAGAAATTCTGTTAAAGCTTTTAAAATTCTCTCTAGAATTTTCAAAATCCATGTCCACATGTTTACAATTTCACATAAAAAAATGGCTAAAATTCCAGTTGAAATTTTTCAAAGTCCCTTAAAAATTTTCCAATTTTTGTCCCAATTCTTCCCATTCCCATTGAAACTTTTCAAATCCCTCTCAAAATTGTTGAAATTCTCTTGAAGCTTTTAAAATTCTCTCTAGAATTTTCAAAATCCATGGCCACATGTTTACAATTTCACGTCAAAAAATGGCTAAAATTCCAGTTGAAATTTTTTCAAAGTCCCTTAAAAATTTTCCAATTTTTGTCCCAATTCTTCCCATTCCCATTGAAACTTTTCAAATCCCTCTCAAAATTGTTGAAATTCTCTTGAAGCTTTTAAAATTCTCTCTAGAATTTTCAAAATCCATGGCCACATGTTTACAATTTCACATAAAAAAATTGCTAAAATTCCAGTTGAAATTTTTTCAAAGTCCCTTAAAAATTTTCCAATTTTTGTCCCAATTCTTCCCATTCCCATTGAAACTTTTCAAATCCCTCTCAAAATTGTTGAAATTCTCTTGAAGCTTTTAAAATTCTCTCTAGAATTTTCAAAATCCATGGCCACATGTTTACAATTTCACGTCAAAAAATGGCTAAAATTCCAGTTGAAATTTTTTCAAAGTCCCTTCAAAATTTTCCAATTTTTGTCCCAATTCTTCCCATTCCCATTGAAACTTTTCAAATCCCTCTCAAAATTGTTGAAATTCTCTTGAGGCTTTTAAAATTCACTCTAGAATTTTCAAAATCCATGTCCACATGTTTACAATTTCACATAAAAAAATGGCTAAAATTCCAGTTGAAATTTTTTCAAAGTCCCTTAAAAATTTTCCAATTTTTGTCCCAATTTTTCCCATTCCCATTGAAACTTTTCAAATCCCTCTCAAAATTGTTGAAATTCTCTTGAAGCTTTTAAAATTCTCTCTAGAATTTTCAAAATCCATGTCCACATTTTTACAATTTCACATAAAAAAATGGCTAAAATTCCAGTTGAAATTTTTTCAAAGTCCCTTAAAAATTTTCCAATTTTTGTCCCAATTCTTCCCATTCCCATTGAAACTTTTCAAATCCCTCTCAAAATTGTTGAAATTCTCTTGAAGCTTTTAAAATTCTCTCTAGAATTTTCAAAATCCATGGCCACATGTTTACAATTTCACGTCAAAAAATGGCTAAAATTCCAGTTGAAATTTTTTCAAAGTCCCTTCAAAATTTTCCAATTTTTGTCCCAATTCTTCCCATTCCCATTGAAACTTTTCAAATCCCTCTCAAAATTGTAGAAATTCTGTTAAAGCTTTTAAAATTCTCTCTAGAATTTTCAAAATCCATGTCCACATGTTTACAATTTCACATAAAAAAATGGCTAAAATTCCAGTTGAAATTTTTCAAAGTCCCTTAAAAATTTTCCAATTTTTGTCCCAATTCTTCCCATTCCCATTGAAACTTTTCAAATCCCTCTCAAAATTGTTGAAATTCTCTTGAAGCTTTTAAAATTCTCTCTAGAATTTTCAAAATCCATGGCCACATGTTTACAATTTCACGTCAAAAAATGGCTAAAATTCCAGTTGAAATTTTTTCAAAGTCCCTTAAAAATTTTCCAATTTTTGTCCCAATTCTTCCCATTCCCATTGAAACTTTTCAAATCCCTCTCAAAATTGTTGAAATTCTCTTGAAGCTTTTAAAATTCTCTCTAGAATTTTCAAAATCCATGGCCACATGTTTACAATTTCACATAAAAAAATTGCTAAAATTCCAGTTGAAATTTTTTCAAAGTCCCTTAAAAATTTTCCAATTTTTGTCCCAATTCTTCCCATTCCCATTGAAACTTTTCAAATCCCTCTCAAAATTGTTGAAATTCTCTTGAAGCTTTTAAAATTCTCTCTAGAATTTTCAAAATCCATGGCCACATGTTTACAATTTCACGTCAAAAAATGGCTAAAATTCCAGTTGAAATTTTTTCAAAGTCCCTTCAAAATTTTCCAATTTTTGTCCCAATTCTTCCCATTCCCATTGAAACTTTTCAAATCCCTCTCAAAATTGTTGAAATTCTCTTGAGGCTTTTAAAATTCACTCTAGAATTTTCAAAATCCATGTCCACATGTTTACAATTTCACATAAAAAAATGGCTAAAATTCCAGTTGAAATTTTTTCAAAGTCCCTTAAAAATTTTCCAATTTTTGTCCCAATTTTTCCCATTCCCATTGAAACTTTTCAAATCCCTCTCAAAATTGTTGAAATTCTCTTGAAGCTTTTAAAATTCTCTCTAGAATTTTCAAAATCCATGTCCACATTTTTACAATTTCACATAAAAAAATGGCTAAAATTCCAGTTGAAATTTTTTCAAAGTCCCTTAAAAATTTTCCAATTTTTGTCCCAATTCTTCCCATTCCCATTGAAACTTTTCAAATCCCTCTCAAAATTGTTGAAATTCTCTTGAAGCTTTTAAAATTCTCTCTAGAATTTTCAAAATCCATGGCCACATGTTTACAATTTCACGTCAAAAAATGGCTAAAATTCCAGTTGAAATTTTTTCAAAGTCCCTTCAAAATTTTCCAATTTTTGTCCCAATTCTTCCCATTCCCATTGAAACTTTTCAAATCCCTCTCAAAATTGTTGAAATTCTGTTGAAGCTTTTAAAATTCTCTCTAGAATTTTCAAAATCCATGGCCACATGTTTACAATTTCACGTCAAAAAATGGCTAAAATTCCAGTTGAAATTTTTTCAAAGTCCCTTAAAAATTTTCCAATTTTTGTCCCAATTTTTCCCATTCCCATTGAAACTTTTCAAATCCCTCTCAAAATTGTTGAAATTCTCTTGAAGCTTTTAAAATTCTCTCTAGAATTTTCAAAATCCATGTCCACATTTTTACAATTTCACATAAAAAAATGGCTAAAATTCCAGTTGAAATTTTTTCAAAGTCCCTTAAAAATTTTCCAATTTTTGTCCCAATTCTTCCCATTCCCATTGAAACTTTTCAAATCCCTCTCAAAATTGTTGAAATTCTCTTGAAGCTTTTAAAATTCTCTCTAGAATTTTCAAAATCCATGGCCACATGTTTACAATTTCACGTCAAAAAATGGCTAAAATTCCAGTTGAAATTTTTTCAAAGTCCCTTAAAAATTTTCCAATTTTTGTCCCAATTCTTCCCATTCCCATTGAAACTTTTCAAATCCCTCTCAAAATTGTTGAAATTCTCTTGAAGCTTTTAAAATTCTCTCTAGAATTTTCAAAATCCATGGCCACATGTTTACAATTTCACGTCAAAAAATGGCTAAAATTCCAGTTGAAATTTTTTCAAAGTCCCTTAAAAATTTTCCAATTTTTGTCCCAATTTTTCCCATTCCCATTGAAACTTTTCAAATCCCTCTCAAAATTGTTGAAATTCTCTTGAAGCTTTTAAAATTCTCTCTAGAATTTTCAAAATCCATGGCCACATTTTTACAATTTCACGTCAAAAAATGGCTAAAATTCCAGTTGAAATTTTTTCAAAGTCCCTTAAAAATTTTCCAATTTTTGTCCCAATTCTTCCCATTCCCATTGAAACTTTTCAAATCCCTCTCAAAATTGTTGAAATTCTCTTGAGGCTTTTAAAATTCACTCTAGAATTTTCAAAATCCATGTCCACATGTTTACAATTTCACGTCAAAAAATGGCTAAAATTCCAGTTGAAATTTTTTCAAAGTCCCTTAAAAATTTTCCAATTTTTGTCCCAATTCTTCCCATTCCCATTGAAACTTTTCAAATCCCTCTCAAAATTGTTGAAATTCTCTTGAAGCTTTTAAAATTCTCTCTAGAATTTTCAAAATCCATGTCCACATGTTTACAATTTCACATAAAAAAATGGCTAAAATTCCAGTTGAAATTTTTTCAAAGTCCCTTCAAAATTTTCCAATTTTTGTCCCAATTCTTCCCATTCCCATTGAAACTTTACAAATCCCTCTCAAAATTGTTGAAATTCTCTTGAAGCTTTTAAAATTCTCTCTAGAATTTTCAAAATCCACTTCAACATGTTTACAATTTCACGTCAAAAAAATGCTAAAATTCCAGTTGAAATTTTTTCAAAGTCCCTTAAAAATTTTCCAATTTTTGTCCCAATTCTTCCCATTCCCATTGAAACTTTTCAAATCCCTCTCAAAATTGTAGAAATTCTGTTAAAGCTTTTAAAATTCTCTCTAGAATTTTCAAAATCCATGTCCACATGTTTACAATTTCACATAAAAAAATGGCTAAAATTCCAGTTGAAATTTTTTCAAAGTCCCTTAAAAATTTTCCAATTTTTGTCCCAATTCTTCCCATTCCCATTGAAACTTTTCAAATCCCTCTCAAAATTGTTGAAATTCTCTTGAAGCTTTTAAAATTCTCTCTAGAATTTTCAAAATCCATGGCCACATGTTTACAATTTCACGTCAAAAAATGGCTAAAATTCCAGTTGAAATTTTTTCAAAGTCCCTTAAAAATTTTCCAATTTTTGTCCCAATTCTTCCCATTCCCATTGAAACTTTTCAAATCCCTCTCAAAATTGTTGAAATTCTGTTGAAGCTTTTAAAATTCTCTCTAGAATTTTCAAAATCCATGGCCACATGTTTACAATTTCACGTCAAAAAATGGCTAAAATTCCAGTTGAAATTTTTTCAAAGTCCCTTAAAAATTTTCCAATTTTTGTCCCAATTCTTCCCATTCCCATTGAAACTTTTCAAATCCCTCTCAAAATTGTTGAAATTCTCTTGAGGCTTTTAAAATTCACTCTAGAATTTTCAAAATCCATGTCCACATGTTTACAATTTCACGTCAAAAAATTGCTAAAATTCCAGTTGAAATTTTTTCAAAGTCCCTTAAAAGTTTTCCAATTTTTGTCCCAATTCTTCCCATTCCCATTGAAACTTTTCAAATCCCTCTCAAAATTGTTGAAATTCTCTTGAAGCTTTTAAAATTCTCTCTAGAATTTTCAAAATCCATGTCCACATGTTTACAATTTCACGTCAAAAAATGGCTAAAATTCCAGTTGAAATTTTTTCAAAGTCCCTTCAAAATTTTCCAATTTTTGTCCCAATTCTTCCCATTCCCATTGAAACTTTTCAAATCCCTCTCAAAATTGTTGAAATTCTCTTGAAGCTTTTAAAATTCTCTCTAGAATTTTCAAAATCCACTTCAACATGTTTACAATTTCACGTCAAAAAAATGCTAAAATTCCAGTTGAAATTTTTTCAAAGTCCCTTAAAAATTTTCCAATTTTTGTCCCAATTCTTCCCATTCCCATTGAAACTTTTCAAATCCCTCTCAAAATTGTAGAAATTCTGTTAAAGCTTTTAAAATTCTCTCTAGAATTTTCAAAATCCATGTCCACATGTTTACAATTTCACATAAAAAAATGGCTAAAATTCCAGTTGAAATTTTTTCAAAGTCCCTTAAAAATTTTCCAATTTTTGTCCCAATTCTTCCCATTCCCATTGAAACTTTTCAAATCCCTCTCAAAACTGTTGAAATTCTCTTGAAGCTTTTAAAATTCTCTCTAGAATTTTCAAAATCCATGTCCACATGTTTACAATTTCACGTCAAAAAATGGCTAAAATTCCAGTTGAAATTTTTTCAAAGTCCCTTAAAAATTTTCCAATTTTTGTCCCAATTCTTCCCATTCCCATTGAAACTTTTCAAATCCCTCTCAAAATTGTTGAAATTCTCTTGAAGCTTTTAAAATTCTCTCTAGAATTTTCAAAATCCATGGCCACATGTTTACAATTTCACGTCAAAAAATGGCTAAAATTCCAGTTGAAATTTTTTCAAAGTCCCTTAAAAATTTTCCAATTTTTGTCCCAATTCTTCCCATTCCCATTGAAACTTTTCAAATCCCTCTCAAAATTGTTGAAATTCTGTTGAAGCTTTTAAAATTCTCTCTAGAATTTTCAAAATCCATGGCCACATGTTTACAATTTCACGTCAAAAAATGGCTAAAATTCCAGTTGAAATTTTTTCAAAGTCCCTTCAAAATTTTCCAATTTTTGTCCCAATTCTTCCCATTCCCATTGAAACTTTTCAAATCCCTCTCAAAATTGTTGAAATTCTCTTGAGGCTTTTAAAATTCACTCTAGAATTTTCAAAATCCATGTCCACATGTTTACAATTTCACGTCAAAAAATGGCTAAAATTCCAGTTGAAATTTTTTCAAAGTCCCTTAAAAATTTTCCAATTTTTGTCCCAATTCTTCCCATTCCCATTGAAACTTTTCAAATCCCTCTCAGAATTGTTGAAATTCTCTTGAAGCTTTTAAAATTCTCTCTAGAATTTTCAAAATCCATGTCCACATGTTTACAATTTCACGTCAAAAAATGGCTAAAATTCCAGTTGAAATTTTTTCAAAGTCCCTTAAAAATTTTCCAATTTTTGTCCCAATTCTTCCCATTCCCATTGAAACTTTTCAAATCCCTCTCAAAATTGTTGAAATTCTGTTGAAGCTTTTAAAATTCTCTCTAGAATTTTCAAAATCCATGTCCACATGTTTACAATTTCACGTTAAAAAATGGCTAAAATTCCAGTTGAAATTTTTTCAAAGTCGTTGAAAAATTTTCCAATTTTTGTCCCAATTCTTCCCATTCCCATTGAAACTTTTCAAATCCCTCTCAAAATTGTTGAAATTCTCTTGAAGCTTTTAAAATTCTCTCTAGAATTTTCAAAATCCATGGCCACATGTTTACAATTTCATGTCAAAAAATGGCTAAAATTCCAGTTGAAATTTTTTCAAAGTCCCTTAAAATTTTCCAATTTTTGTCCCAATTCTTCCCATTCCCATTGAAACTTTTCAAATCCCTCTCAAAATTGTTGAAATTCTCTTGAAGCTTTTAAAATTCTCTCTAGAATTTTCAAAATCCATGTCCACATTTTTACAATTTCACATAAAAAAATGGCTAAAATTCCAGTTGAAATTTTTTCAAAGTCCCTTAAAAATTTTCCAATTTTTGTCCCAATTCTTCCCATTCCCATTGAAACTTTTCAAATCCCTCTCAAAATTGTTGAAATTCTCTTGAAGCTTTTAAAATTCTCTCTATAATTTTCAAAACCCATGTCCACATGTTTACAATTTCACGTCAAAAAATGGCTAAAATTCCAGTTGAAATTTTTTCAAAGTCCCTTCAAAATTTTCCAATTTTTGTCCCAATTCTTGCCATTCCCATTGAAACTTTTCAAATCCCTCTCAAAATTGTTGAAATTCTCTTGAGGCTTTTAAAATTCTCTCTAGAATTTTCAAAATCCATGGCCACATTTTTACAATTTCACGTCAAAAAATGGCTAAAATTCCAGTTGAAATTTTTCAAAGTCCCTTCAAAATTTTCCAATTTTTGTCCCAATTCTTCCCATTCCCATTGAAACTTTTCAAATCCCTCTCAAAATTGTTGAAATTCTCTTGAGGCTTTTAAAATTCACTCTAGAATTTTCAAAATCCATGTCCACATGTTTACAATTTCACGTCAAAAAATGGCTAAAATTCCAGTTGAAATTTTTTCAAAGTCCCTTAAAAATTTTCCAATTTTTGTCCCAATTCTTCCCATTCCCATTGAAACTTTTCAAATCCCTCTCAGAATTGTTGAAATTCTGTTGAAGCTTTTAAAATTCTCTCTAGAATTTTCAAAATCCATGTCCACATGTTTACAATTTCACGTCAAAAAATGGCTAAAATTCCAGTTGAAATTTTTTCAAAGTCCCTTAAAATTTTCCAATTTTTGTCCCAATTCTTCCCATTCCCATTGAAACTTTTCAAATCCCTCTCAAAATTGTTGAAATTCTGTTGAAGCTTTTAAAATTCTCTCTAGAATTTTCAAAATCCATGGCCACATGTTTACAATTTCACGTCAAAAAATGGCTAAAATTCCAGTTGAAATTTTTTCAAAGTCCCTTAAAAATTTTCCAATTTTTGTCCCAATTCTTCCCATTCCCATTGAAACTTTTCAAATCCCTCTCAAAATTGTTGAAATTCTCTTGAAGCTTTTAAAATTCTCTCTAGAATTTTCAAAATCCATGTCCACATGTTTACAATTTCACATAAAAAATTGCTAAAATTCCAGTTGAAATTTTTTCAAAAGTCCCTTAAAAATTTTCCAATTTTTGTCCCAATTCTTCCCATTCCCATTGAAACTTTTCAAATCCCTCTCAAAATTGTTGAAATTCTGTTGAAGCTTTTAAAATTCTCTCTAGAATTTTCAAAATCCATGGCCACATGTTTACAATTTCACGTCAAAAAATGGTTAAAATTCCAGTTGAAATTTTTTCAAAGTCCCTTAAAAATTTTCCAATTTTTGTCCCAATTCTTCCCATTCCCATTGAAACTTTTCAAATCCCTCTCAAAATTGTTGAAATTCTCTTGAGGCTTTTAAAATTCACTCTAGAATTTTCAAAATCCATGTCCACATGTTTACAATTTCACATAAAAAAATGGCTAAAATTCCAGTTGAAATTTTTTCAAAGTCCCTTAAAAATTTTCCAATTTTTGTCCCAATTCTTCCCATTCCCATTGAAACTTTTCAAATCCCTCTCAGAATTGTTGAAATTCTCTTTGAAGCTTTTAAAATTCTCTCTAGAATTTTCAAAATCCATGTCCACATGTTTACAATTTCACGTCAAAAAATGGCTAAAATTCCAGTTGAAATTTTTTCAAAGTCCCTTAAAAATTTTCCAATTTTTGTCCCAATTCTTCCCATTCCCATTGAAACTTTTCAAATCCCTCTCAAAATTGTTGAAATTCTGTTGAAGCTTTTAAAATTCTCTCTAGAATTTTCAAAATCCATGTCCACATGTTTACAATTTCACGTTAAAAAATGGCTAAAATTCCAGTTGAAATTTTTTCAAAGTCCCTTAAAATTTTCCAATTTTGTCCCAATTCTTCCCATTCCCATTGAAACTTTTCAAATCCCTCTCAAAATTGTTGAAATTCTCTTGAAGCTTTTAAAATTCTCTCTAGAATTTTCAAAATCCATGGCCACATGTTTACAATTTCATGTCAAAAAATGGCTAAAATTCCAGTTGAAATTTTTTCAAAGTCCCTTAAAATTTTCCAATTTTTGTCCCAATTCTTCCCATTCCCATTGAAACTTTTCAAATCCCTCTCAAAATTGTTGAAATTCTCTTGAAGCTTTTAAAATTCTCTCTAGAATTTTCAAACCCATGGCCACATGTTTACAATTTCACGTCAAAAAATGGCTAAAATTCCAGTTGAAATTTTTTCAAAGTCCCTTAAAAATTTTCCAATTTTTGTCCCAATTCTTGCCATTCCCATTGAAACTTTTCAAATCCCTCTCAAAATTGTTGAAATTCTCTTGAAGCTTTTAAAATTCTCTCTAGAATTTTCAAAATCCATGGCCACATTTTTACAATTTCACGTCAAAAAATGGCTAAAATTCCAGTTGAAATTTTTTCAAAGTCCCTTAAAAATTTTCCAATTTTTGTCCCAATTCTTCCCATTCCCATTGAAACTTTTCAAATCCCTCTCAAAATTGTTGAAATTCTCTTGAGGCTTTTAAAATTCACTCTAGAATTTTCAAAATCCATGTCCACATGTTTACAATTTCACATAAAAAAATGGCTAAAATTCCAGTTGAAATTTTTTCAAAGTCCCTTAAAAATTTTCCAATTTTTGTCCCAATTCTTCCCATTCCCATTGAAACTTTTCAAATCCCTCTCAGAATTGTTGAAATTCTGTTGAAGCTTTTAAAATTCTCTCTAGAATTTTCAAAATCCATGTCCACATGTTTACAATTTCACGTCAAAAAATGGCTAAAATTCCAGTTGAAATTTTTTCAAAGTCCCTTAAAAATTTTCCAATTTTTGTCCCAATTCTTCCCATTCCCATTGAAACTTTTCAAATCCCTCTCAAAATTGTTGAAATTCTCTTGAAGCTTTTAAAATTCTCTCTAGAATTTTCAAAATCCATGGCCACATGTTTACAATTTCACGTCAAAAAATGGCTAAAATTCCAGTTGAAATTTTTTCAAAGTCCCTTAAAAATTTTCCAATTTTTGTCCCAATTCTTCCCATTCCCATTGAAACTTTTCAAATCCCTCTCAAAATTGTTGAAATTCTCTTGAAGCTTTTAAAATTCTCTCTAGAATTTTCAAAATCCATGGCCACATGTTTACAATTTCACGTCAAAAAATTGCTAAAATTCCAGTTGAAATTTTTTCAAAGTCCCTTAAAAATTTTCCAATTTTTGTCCCAATTCTTCCCATTCCCATTGAAACTTTTCAAATCCCTCTCAAAATTGTTGAAATTCTCTTGAAGCTTTTAAAATTCTCTCTAGAATTTTCAAAATCCATGGCCACATGTTTACAATTTCACGTCAAAAAATGGCTAAAATTCCAGTTGAAATTTTTTCAAAGTCCCTTAAAAATTTTCCAATTTTTGTCCCAATTCTTCCCATTCCCATTGAAACTTTTCAAATCCCTCTCAGAATTGTTGAAATTCTCTTGAAGCTTTTAAAATTCTCTCTAGAATTTTCAAAATCCATGTCCACATGTTTACAATTTCACGTCAAAAAATGGCTAAAATTCCAGTTGAAATTTTTTCAAAGTCCCTTAAAAATTTTCCAATTTTTGTCCCAATTCTTCCCATTCCCATTGAAACTTTTCAAATCCCTCTCAAAATTGTTGAAATTCTCTTGAAGCTTTTAAAATTCTCTCTAGAATTTTCAAAATCCATGTCCACATGTTTACAATTTCACGTTTAAAAAATGGCTAAAATTCCAGTTGAAATTTTTTCAAAGTCCCTTAAAATTTTCCAATTTTTGTCCCAATTCTTCCCATTCCCATTGAAACTTTTCAAATCCCTCTCAAAATTGTTGAAATTCTCTTGAAGCTTTTAAAATTCTCTCTAGAATTTTCAAAATCCATGGCCACATGTTTACAATTTCATGTCAAAAAATGGCTAAAATTCCAGTTGAAATTTTTTCAAAGTCCCTTAAAATTTTCCAATTTTTGTCCCAATTCTTCCCATTCCCATTGAAACTTTTCAAATCCCTCTCAAAATTGTTGAAATTCTCTTGAAGCTTTTAAAATTCTCTCTAGAATTTTCAAAATCCATGTCCACATTTTTACAATTTCACATAAAAAAATGGCTAAAATTCCAGTTGAAATTTTTTCAAAGTCCCTTAAAAATTTTCCAATTTTTGTCCCAATTCTTCCCATTCCCATTGAAACTTTTCAAATCCCTCTCAAAATTGTTGAAATTCTCTTGAAGCTTTTAAAATTCTCTCTAGAATTTTCAAAATCCATGGCCACATGTTTACAATTTCACGTCAAAAAATGGCTAAAATTCCAGTTGAAATTTTTTCAAAGTCCCTTAAAAATTTTCCAATTTTTGTCCCAATTTTTCCCATTCCCATTGAAACTTTTCAAATCCCTCTCAAAATTGTTGAAATTCTCTTGAAGCTTTTAAAATTCTCTCTAGAATTTTCAAAATCCACTTCAACATGTTTACAATTTCACATAAAAAAATTGCTAAAATTCCAGTTGAAATTTTTTCAAAGTCCCTTAAAAATTTTCCAATTTTTGTCCCAATTCTTCCCATTCCCATTGAAACTTTTCAAATCCCTCTCAGAATTGTTGAAATTCTCTTGAAGATTTTAAAATTCTCTCTAGAATTTTCAAAATCCATGTCCACATGTTTACAATTTCACGTCAAAAAATGGCTAAAATTCCAGTTGAAATTTTTTCAAAGTCCCTGAAAAATTTTCCAATTTTTGTCCCAATTCTTCCCATTCCCATTGAAACTTTTCAAATCCCTCTCAAATTGTTGAAATTCTCTTGAAGCTTTTAAAATTCTCTCTAGAATTTTCAAAATCCATGGCCACATGTTTACAATTTCACGTCAAAAAATGGCTAAAATTCCAGTTGAAATTTTTTCAAAGTCCCTTAAAAATTTTCCAATTTTTGTCCCAATTCTTCCCATTCCCATTGAAACTTTTCAAATCCCTCTCAAAATTGTTGAAATTCTCTTGAAGCTTTTAAAATTCTCTCTAGAATTTTCAAAATCCACTTCAACATGTTTACAATTTCACATAAAAAAATTGCTAAAATTCCAGTTGAAATTTTTTCAAAGTCCCTTAAAAATTTTCCAATTTTTGTCCCAATTCTTCCCATTCCCATTGAAACTTTTCAATCCCTCTCAAAATTGTTGAAATTCTCTTGAGGCTTTTAAAATTCACTCTAGAATTTTCAAATCCATGTCCACATGTTTACAATTTCACATAAAAAAATGGCTAAAATTCCAGTTGAAATTTTTTCAAAGTCCCTTAAAAATTTTCCAATTTTTGTCCCAATTCTTCCCATTCCCATTGAAACTTTTCAAATCCCTCTCAGAATTGTTGAAATTCTGTTGAAGCTTTTAAAATTCTCTCTAGAATTTTCAAAATCCATGTCCACATGTTTACAATTTCACGTCAAAAAATGGCTAAAATTCCAGTTGAAATTTTTTCAAAGTCCCTTAAAAATTTTCCAATTTTTGTCCCAATTCTTCCCATTCCCATTGAAACTTTTCAAATCCCTCTCCAAATTGTTGAAATTCTGTTGAAGCTTTTAAAATTCTCTCTAGAATTTTCAAAATCCACTTCAACATGTTTACAATTTCACGTCAAAAAAATGGCTAAAATTCCAGTTGAAATTTTTTCAAAGTCCCTGAAAAATTTTCCAATTTTTGTCCCAATTCTTCCCATTCCCATTGAAACTTTTCAAATCCCTCTCAAAATTGTAGAAATTCTGTTAAAGCTTTTAAAATTCTCTCTAGAATTTTCAAAATCCATGTCCACATGTTTACAATTTCACATAAAAAAATGGCTAAAATTCCAGTTGAAATTTTTTCAAAGTCCCTTAAAAATTTTCCAATTTTTGTCCCATTCTTCCCATTCCCATTGAAACTTTTCAAATCCCTCTCAGAATTGTTGAAATTCTCTTGAAGCTTTTAAAATTCTCTCTAGAATTTTCAAAATCCATGTCCACATGTTTACAATTTCACGTCAAAAAATGGCTAAAATTCCAGTTGAAATTTTTTCAAAGTCCCTTAAAAATTTTCCAATTTTTGTCCCAATTCTTCCCATTCCCATTGAAACTTTTCAAATCCCTCTCAAAATTGTTGAAATTCTCTTGAAGCTTTTAAAATTCTCTCTAGAATTTTCAAAATCCATGGCCACATGTTTACAATTTCACGTCAAAAAATGGCTAAATTCCAGTTGAAATTTTTTCAAAGTCCCTTAAAAATTTTCCAATTTTTGTCCCAATTCTTCCCATTCCCATTGAAACTTTTCAAATCCCTCTCAAAATTGTTGAAATTCTCTTGAAGCTTTTAAAATTCTCTCTAGAATTTTCAAAATCCATGTCCACATGTTTACAATTTCACATAAAAAAATGGCTAAAATTCCAGTTGAAATTTTTTCAAAGTCCCTTAAAAATTTTCCAATTTTTGTCCCAATTCTTCCCATTCCCATTGAAACTTTTCAAATCCCTCTCAAAATTGTTGAAATTCTCTTGAGGCTTTTAAAATTCACTCTAGAATTTTCAAAATCCATGTCCACATGTTTACAATTTCACATAAAAAAATGGCTAAAATTCCAGTTGAAATTTTTTCAAAGTCCCTTAAAAATTTTCCAATTTTTGTCCCAATTCTTCCCATTCCCATTGAAACTTTTCAAATCCCTCTCAGAATTGTTGAAATTCTGTTGAAGCTTTTAAAATTCTCTCTAGAATTTTCAAAATCCATGTCCACATGTTTACAATTTCACGTCAAAAAATGGCTAAAATTCCAGTTGAAATTTTTTCAAAGTCCCTTATAAATTTTCCAATTTTTGTCCCAATTCTTCCCATTCCCATTGAAACTTTTCAAATCCCTCTCCAAATTGTTGAAATTCTGTTGAAGCTTTTAAAATTCTCTCTAGAATTTTCAAAATCCACTTCAACATGTTTACAATTTAACGTCAAAAAAATGGCTAAAATTCCAGTTGAAATTTTTTCAAAGTCCCTGAAAAATTTTCCAATTTTTGTCCCAATTCTTCCCATTCCCATTGAAACTTTTCAAATCCCTCTCAAAATTGTAGAAATTCTGTTAAAGCTTTTAAAATTCTCTCTAGAATTTTCAAAATCCATGTCCACATGTTTACAATTTCACATAAAAAAATGGCTAAAATTCCAGTTGAAATTTTTTCAAAGTCCCTTAAAAATTTTCCAATTTTTGTCCCAATTCTTCCCATTCCCATTGAAACTTTTCAAATCCCTCTCAGAATTGTTGAAATTCTCTTGAAGCTTTTAAAATTCTCTCTAGAATTTTCAAAATCCATGTCCACATGTTTACAATTTCACGTCAAAAAATGGCTAAAATTCCAGTTGAAATTTTTTCAAAGTCCCTGAAAAATTTTCCAATTTTTGTCCCAATTCTTCCCATTCCCATTGAAACTTTTCAAATCCCTCTCAAAATTGTTGAAATTCTCTTGAAGCTTTTAAAATTCTCTCTAGAATTTTCAAAATCCATGGCCACATGTTTACAATTTCACGTCAAAAAATGGCTAAAATTCCAGTTGAAATTTTTTCAAAGTCCCTTAAAAATTTTCCAATTTTTGTCCCAATTCTTCCCATTCCCATTGAAACTTTTCAAATCCCTCTCAAAATTGTTGAAATTCTCTTGAAGCTTTTAAAATTCTCTCTAGAATTTTCAAAATCCATGTCCACATGTTTACAATTTCACATAAAAAAATGGCTAAAATTCCAGTTGAAATTTTTTCAAAGTCCCTTAAAAATTTTCCAATTTTTGTCCCAATTCTTCCCATTCCCATTGAAACTTTTCAAATCCCTCTCAAAATTGTTGAAATTCTCTTGAAGCTTTTAAAATTCTCTCTAGAATTTTCAAAATCCATGGCCACATGTTTACAATTTCACGTCAAAAAATGGCTAAAATTCCAGTTGAAATTTTTTCAAAGTCCCTTAAAAATTTTCCAATTTTTGTCCCAATTTTTCCCATTCCCATTGAAACTTTTCAAATCCCTCTCAAAATTGTTGAAATTCTCTTGAAGCTTTTAAAATTCTCTCTAGAATTTTCAAAATCCATGTCCACATTTTTACAATTTCACGTCAAAAAATGGCTAAAATTCCAGTTGAAATTTTTTCAAAGTCCCTGAAAAATTTTCCAATTTTTGTCCCAATTCTTCCCATTCCCATTGAAACTTTTCAAATCCCTCTCAAAATTGTTGAAATTCTGTTGAAGCTTTTAAAATTCTCTCTAGAATTTTCAAAATCCATGGCCACATGTTTACAATTTCACGTCAAAAAATGGCTAAAATTCCAGTTGAAATTTTTTCAAAGTCCCTTAAAAGTTTTCCAATTTTTGTCCCAATTCTTCCCATTCCCATTGAAACTTTTCAAATCCCTCTCAAAATTGTTGAAATTCTCTTGAAGCTTTTAAAATTCTCTCTAGAATTTTCAAAATCCATGTCCACATGTTTACAATTTCACATAAAAAAATGGCTAAAATTCCAGTTGAAATTTTTTCAAAGTCCCTTAAAAATTTTCCAATTTTTGTCCCAATTCTTCCCATTCCCATTGAAACTTTTCAAATCCCTCTCAAAATTGTTGAAATTCTGTTGAAGCTTTTAAAATTCTCTCTAGAATTTTCAAAATCCATGGCCACATGTTTACAATTTCACGTCAAAAAATGGCTAAAATTCCAGTTGAAATTTTTTCAAAGTCCCTGAAAAATTTTCCAATTTTTGTCCCAATTCTTCCCATTCCCATTGAAACTTTTCAAATCCCTCTCAAAATTGTTGAAATTCTCTTGAAGCTTTTAAAATTCTCTCTAGAATTTTCAAAATCCATGTCCACATTTTTACAATTTCACATAAAAAAATGGCTAAAATTCCAGTTGAAATTTTTTCAAAGTCCCTTAAAAATTTTCCAATTTTTGTCCCAATTCTTCCCATTCCCATTGAAACTTTTCAAATCCCTCTCAGAATTGTTGAAATTCTGTTGAAGCTTTTAAAATTCTCTCTAGAATTTTCAAAATCCATGTCCACATGTTTACAATTTCACGTCAAAAAATGGCTAAAATTCCAGTTGAAATTTTTTCAAAGTCCCTTAAAAATTTTCCAATTTTTGTCCCAATTCTTCCCATTCCCATTGAAACTTTTCAAATCCCTCTCAAAATTGTTGAAATTCTCTTGAAGCTTTTAAAATTCTCTCTAGAATTTTCAAAATCCATGGCCACATGTTTACAATTTCACGTCAAAAAATGGCTAAAATTCCAGTTGAAATTTTTTCAAAGTCCCTTAAAAATTTTCCAATTTTTGTCCCAATTCTTCCCATTCCCATTGAAACTTTTCAAATCCCTCTCAAAATTGTTGAAATTCTCTTGAAGCTTTTAAAATTCTCTCTAGAATTTTCAAAATCCATGGCCACATGTTTACAATTTCACGTCAAAGAATTGCTAAAATTCCAGTTGAAATTTTTTCAAAGTCCCTTAAAAATTTTCCAATTTTTGTCCCAATTCTTCCCATTCCCATTGAAACTTTTCAAATCCCTCTCAAAATTGTTGAAATTCTCTTGAAGCTTTTAAAATTCTCTCTAGAATTTTCAAAATCCATGGCCACATGTTTACAATTTCACGTCAAAAAATGGCTAAAATTCCAGTTGAAATTTTTTCAAAGTCCCTTAAAAATTTTCCAATTTTTGTCCCAATTCTTCCCATTCCCATTGAAACTTTTCAAATCCCTCTCAAAATTGTTGAAATTCTCTTGAAGCTTTTAAAATTCTCTCTAGAATTTTCAAAATCCATGGCCACATGTTTACAATTTCACGTCAAAAAATGGCTAAAATTCCAGTTGAAATTTTTTCAAAGTCCCTTAAAAATTTTCCAATTTTTGTCCCAATTCTTCCCATTCCCATTGAAACTTTTCAAATCCCTCTCAAAATTGTTGAAATTCTGTTAAAGCTTTTAAAATTCTCTCTAGAATTTTCAAAATCCATGGCCACATGTTTACAATTTCACATCAAAAAATGGCTAAAATTCCAGTTGAAATTTTTTCAAAGTCCCTTAAAAATTTTCCCATTTTTGTCCCAATTCTTCCCATTCCCATTGAAACTTTTCAAATCCCTCTCAAAATTGTTGAAATTCTCTTGAAGCTTTTAAAATTCTCTCTAGAATTTTCAAAATCCGTGTCCACATTTTTACAATTTCACGTCAAAAAATTGCTAAAATTCCAGTTGAAATTTTTTCAAAGTCCCTTAAAAATTTTCCAATTTTTGTCCCAATTCTTCCCATTCCCATTGAAACTTTTCAAATCCCTCTCAAAATTGTAGAAATTCTGTTAAAGCTTTTAAAATTCTCTCTAGAATTTTCAAAATCCATGGCCACATGTTTACAATTTCACGTCAAAAAATGGCTAAAATTCCAGTTGAAATTTTTTCAAAGTCCCTTAAAAATTTTCCAATTTTTGTCCCAATTCTTCCCATTCCCATTGAAACTTTTCAAATCCCTCTCAAAATTGTTGAAATTCTCTTGAAGCTTTTAAAATTCTCTCTAGAATTTTCAAAATCCATGGCCACATGTTTACAATTTCACGTCAAAAAATTGCTAAAATTCCAGTTGAAATTTTTTCAAAGTCCCTTAAAAATTTTCCAATTTTTGTCCCAATTCTTCCCATTCCCATTGAAACTTTTCAAATCCCTCTCAAAATTGTTGAAATTCTCTTGAAGCTTTTAAAATTCTCTCTAGAATTTTCAAAATCCATGTCCACATGTTTACAATTTCACATAAAAAAATTGCTAAAATTCCAGTTGAAATTTTTTCAAAGTCCCTTATAAATTTTCCAATTTTTGTCCCAATTCTTCCCATTCCCATTGAAACTTTTCAAATCCCTCTCAAAATCGTTGAAATTCTCTTGAAGCTTTTAAAATTCTCTCTAGAATTTTCGAAATCCATGTCCACATGTTTACAATTTCACGTCAAAAAATTGGTAAAATTCCAGTTGAAATTTTTTCAAAGTCCCTTAAAAATTTTCCAATTTTTGTCCCAATTCTTCCCATTCCCATTGAAACTTTTCAAATCCCTCTCAAAATTGTTGAAATTCTCTTGAAGCTTTTAAAATTCTCTCTAGAATTTTCAAAATCCATGGCCAGATGTTTACAATTTCACGTCAAAAAATGGCTAAAATTCCAGTTGAAATTTTTTCAAAGTCCCTTAAAAATTTTCCAATTTTTGTCCCAATTCTTCCCATTCCCATTGAAACTTTTCAAATCCCTCTCAAAATTGTAGAAATTCTCTTGAAGCTTTTAAAATTCTCTCTAGAATTTTCAAATTCCATGTCCACATGTTTACAATTTCACGTCAAAAAATGGCTAAAATTCCAGTTGAAATTTTTTCAAAGTCCCTTAAAAATTTTCCAATTTTTGTCCCAATTCTTCCCATTCCCATTGAAACTTTTCAAATCCCTCTCAAAATTGTTGAAATTCTCTTGAAGCTTTTAAAATTCTCTCTAGAATTTTCAAAATCCACTTCAACATGTTTACAATTTCACATAAAAAAATGGCTAAAATTCCAGTTGAAATTTTTTCAAAGTCCCTTAAAAATTTTCCAATTTTTGTCCCAATTCTTCCCATTCCCATTGAAACTTTTCAAATCCCTCTCCAAATTGTTGAAATTCTCTTGAAGCTTTTAAAATTCTCTCTAGAATTTTCAAAATCCACTTCAACATGTTTACAATTTCACATAAAAAAATGGCTAAAATTCCAGTTGAAATTTTTTCAAAGTCCCTTAAAACTTTTCCAATTTTTGTCCCAATTCTTCCCATTCCCATTGAAACTTTTCAAATCCCTCTCAAAATTGTTGAAATTCTCTTGAAGCTTTTAAAATTCTCTCTAGAATTTTCAAAATCCATGGCCACATGTTTACAATTTCACGTCAAAAAATGGCTAAAATTCCAGTTGAAATTTTTTCAAAGTCCCTTAAAAATTTTCCAATTTTTGTCCCAATTCTTCCCATTCCCATTGAAACTTTTCAAATCCCTCTCAAAATTGTTGAAATTCTCTTGAAGCTTTTAAAATTCTCTCTAGAATTTTCAAAATCCACTTCAACATGTTTACAATTTCACGTCAAAAAATGGCTAAAATTCCAGTTGAAATTTTTTCAAAGTCCCTTAAAAATTTTCCAATTTTTGTCCCAATTCTTCCCATTCCCATTGAAACTTTTCAAATCCCTCTCAAAATTGTTGAAATTCTGTTGAAGCTTTTAAAATTCTCTCTAGAATTTTCAAAATCCATGGCCACATGTTTACAATTTCACGTCAAAAAATGGCTAAAATTCCAGTTGAAATTTTTTCAAAGTCCCTTAAAAATTTTCCAATTTTTGTCCCAATTCTTCCCATTCCCATTGAAACTTTTCAAATCCCTCTCAAAATTGTTGAAATTCTGTTGAAGCTTTTAAAATTCTCTCTAGAATTTTCAAAATCCATGGCCACATGTTTACAATTTCACGTCAAAAAATGGCTAAAATTCCAGTTGAAATTTTTTCAAAGTCCCTGAAAAATTTTCCAATTTTTGTCCCAATTCTTCCCATTCCCATTGAAACTTTTCAAATCCCTCTCAAAATTGTTGAAATTCTCTTGAAGCTTTTAAAATTCTCTCTAGAATTTTCCAAATCCATGTCCACATGTTTACAATTTCACGTCAAAAAATGGCTAAAATTCCAGTTGAAATTTTTTCAAAGTCCCTTAAAAATTTTCCAATTTTTGTCCCAATTCTTCCCATTCCCATTGAAACTTTTCAAATCCCTCTCAAAATTGTTGAAATTCTCTTGAAGCTTTTAAAATTCTCTCTAGAATTTTCAAAATCCACTTCAACATGTTTACAATTTCACGTCAAAAAATTGCTAAAATTCCAGTTGAAATTTTTTCAAAGTCCCTTAAAAATTTTCCAATTTTTGTCCCAATTCTTCCCATTCCCATTGAAGCTTTTCAAATCCCTCTCAAAATTGTTGAAATTCTCTTGAAGCTTTTAAAATTCTCTCTAGAATTTTCAAAATCCATGGCCACATGTTTACAATTTCACGTCAAAAAATGGCTAAAATTCCAGTTGAAATTTTTTCAAAGTCCCTTAAAAATTTTCCAATTTTTGTCCCAATTCTTCCCATTCCCATTGAAACTTTTCAAATCCCTCTCAAAATTGTTGAAATTCTCTTGAAGCTTTTAAAATTCTCTCTAGAATTTTCAAAATCCATGTCCACATGTTTACAATTTCACGTCAAAAAATGGCTAAAATTCCAGTTGAAATTTTTTCAAAGTCCCTTAAAAATTTTCCAATTTTTGTCCCAATTCTTCCCATTCCCATTGAAACTTTTCAAATCCCTCTCAAAATTGTTGAAATTCTCTTGAAGCTTTTAAAATTCTCTCTAGAATTTTCGAAATCCGTGTCCACATGTTTACAATTTCACGTCAAAAAATTGGTAAAATTCCAGTTGAAATTTTTTCAAAGTCCCTTAAAAATTTTCCAATTTTTGTCCCAATTCTTCCCATTCCCATTGAAACTTTTCAAATCCCTCTCAAAATTGTTGAAATTCTCTTGAAGCTTTTAAAATTCTCTCTAGAATTTTCAAAATCCATGGCCACATGTTTACAATTTCACGTCAAAAAATGGCTAAAATTCCAGTTGAAATTTTTTCAAAGTCCCTTAAAAATTTTCCAATTTTTGTCCCAATTCTTCCCATTCCCATTGAAACTTTTCAAATCCCTCTCAAAATTGTTGAAATTCTCTTGAAGCTTTTAAAATTCTCTCTAGAATTTTCAAAATCCACTTCAACATGTTTACAATTTCACGTCAAAAAATTGCTAAAATTCCAATTGAAATTTTTTCAAAGTCCCTTAAAAATTTTCCAATTGTTGTCCCAATTCTTGCCATTCCCATTGAAACTTTTCAAATCCCTCTCAAAATTGTTGAAATTCTCTTGAAGCTTTTAAAATTCTCTCTAGAATTTTCCAAATCCATGGCCACATGTTTACAATTTCACGTAAAAAAAATGCTAAAATTCCAGTTGAAATTTTTTCAAAGTCCCTTAAAAATTTTCCAATTTTTGTCCCAATTCTTCCCATTCCCATTGAAACTTTTCAAATCCCTCTCAAAATTGTTGAAATTCTGTTGAAGCTTTTAAAATTCTCTCTAGAATTTTCAAAATCCATGGCCACATGTTTACAATTTCACGTCAAAAAATTGCTAAAATTCCAGTTGAAATTTTTTCAAAGTCCCTTAAAAATTTTCCAATTTTTGTCCCAATTCTTCCCATTCCCATTGAAACTTTTCAAATCCCTCTCAAAATTGTTGAAATTCTGTTGAAGCTTTTAAAATTCTCTCTAGAATTTTCGAAATCCATGTCCACATGTTTACAATTTCACATAAAAAAATTGCTAAAATTCCAGTTGAAATTTTTTCAAAGTCCCTTAAAAATTTTCCAATTTTTGTCCCAATTCTTCCCATTCCCATTGAAACTTTTCAAATCCCTCTCAAAATTGTTGAAATTCTCTTGAAGCTTTTAAAATTCTCTCTAGAATTTTCAAAATCCATGTCCACATGTTTACAATTTCACGTCAAAAAATGGCTAAAATTCCAGTTGAAATTTTTTCAAAGTCCCTGAAAAATTTTCCAATTTTTGTCCCAATTCTTCCCATTCCCATTGAAACTTTTCAAATCCCTCTCAAAATTGTTGAAATTCTCTTGAAGCTTTTAAAATTCTCTCTAGAATTTTCAAAATCCATGGCCACATGTTTACAATTTCACATAAAAAAATGGCTAAAATTCCAGTTGAAATTTTTTCAAAGTCCCTTAAAAATTTTCCAATTTTTGTCCCAATTCTTCCCATTCCCATTGAAACTTTTCAAATCCCTCTCAAAATTGTTGAAATTCTCTTGAAGCTTTTAAAATTCTCTCTAGAATTTTCAAAATCCATGTCCACATGTTTACAATTTCACGTCAAAAAATGGCTAAAATTCCAATTGAAATTTTTTCAAAGTCCCTTAAAAATTTTCCAATTTTTGTCCCAATTCTTCCCATTCCCATTGAAACTTTTCAAATCCCTCTCAAAATTGTTGAAATTCTCTTGAAGCTTTTAAAATTCTCTCTAGAATTTTCAAAATCCATGGCCACATGTTTACAATTTCACATCAAAAAATGGCTAAAATTCCAGTTGAAATTTTTTCAAAGTCCCTTAAAAATTTTCCAATTTTTGTCCCAATTCTTCCCATTCCCATTGAAACTTTTCAAATCCCTCTCAAAATTGTTGAAATTCTCTTGAAGCTTTTAAAATTCTCTCTAGAATTTTCAAAATCCATGGCCACATGTTTACAATTTCACGTCAAAAAATGGCTAAAATTCCAGTTGAAATTTTTTCAAAGTCCCTTAAAAATTTTCCAATTTTTGTCCCAATTCTTCCCATTCCCATTGAAACTTTTCAAATCCCTCTCAAAATTGTTGAAATTCTCTTGAAGCTTTTAAAATTCTCTCTAGAATTTTCAAAATCCATGGCCACATGTTTACAATTTCACGTCAAAAAATGGCTAAAATTCCAGTTGAAATTTTTTCAAAGTCCCTTAAAAATTTTCCAATTTTTGTCCCAATTCTTCCCATTCCCATTGAAACTTTTCAAATCCCTCTCAAAATTGTTGAAATTCTGTTAAAGCTTTTAAAATTCTCTCTAGAATTTTCAAAATCCATGGCCACATGTTTACAATTTCACATCAAAAAATGGCTAAAATTCCAGTTGAAATTTTTTCAAAGTCCCTTAAAAATTTTCCAATTTTTGTCCCAATTTTTCCCATTCCCATTGAAACTTTTCAAATCCCTCTCAAAATTGTTGAAATTCTCTTGAAGCTTTTAAAATTCTCTCTAGAATTTTCAAAATCCGTGTCCACATTTTTACAATTTCACGTCAAAAAATTGGTAAAATTCCAGTTGAAATTTTTTCAAAGTCCCTTAAAAATTTTCCAATTTTTGTCCCAATTCTTCCCATTCCCATTGAAACTTTTCAAATCCCTCTCAAAATTGTTGAAATTCTCTTGAAGCTTTTAAAATTCTCTCTAGAATTTTCAAAATCCATGGCCACATGTTTACAATTTCACGTCAAAAAATGGCTAAAATTCCAGTTGAAATTTTTTCAAAGTCCCTTAAAAATTTTCCAATTTTTGTCCCAATTCTTCCCATTCCCATTGAAACTTTTCAAATCCCTCTCAAAATTGTTGAAATTCTCTTGAAGCTTTTAAAATTCTCTCTAGAATTTTCAAAATCCACTTCAACATGTTTACAATTTCACGTCAAAAAATTGCTAAAATTCCAATTGAAATTTTTTCAAAGTCCCTTAAAAATTTTCCAATTGTTGTCCCAATTCTGCCATTCCCATTGAAACTTTTCAAATCCCTCTCAAAATTGTTGAAATTCTCTTGAAGCTTTTAAAATTCTCTCTAGAATTTTCCAAATCCATGGCCACATGTTTACAATTTCACGTAAAAAAAATGCTAAAATTCCAGTTGAAATTTTTTCAAAGTCCCTTAAAAATTTTCCAATTTTTGTCCCAATTCTTCCCATTCCCATTGAAACTTTTCAAATCCCTCTCAAAATTGTTGAAATTCTGTTGAAGCTTTTAAATTCTCTCTAGAATTTTCAAATCCAGGCCACATGTTTACAATTTCACGTCAAAAAATTGCTAAAATTCCAGTTGAAATTTTTCAAAGTCCTTAAAATTTTCCAATTTTTGTCCCAATTCCTTCCATTCCCATTGAAACTTTTCAAATCCTCTCAAAATTGTTGAAATTCTGTTGAAGCTTTTAAAATTCTCTCTAGAATTTTCGAAATCCATGTCCACATGTTACAATTTCACATAAAAAAATAGCTAAAATTCCAGTTGAAATTTTTTCAAAGTCCCTTAAAAATTTTCCAATTTTTGTCCCAATTCTTCCCATTCCCATTGAAACTTTTCAAATCCCTCTCAAAATTGTTGAAATTCTCTTGAAGCTTTAAAATTCTCTCTAGAATTTTCAAAATCCATGTCCACATGTTTACAATTTCACGTCAAAAAATGGCTAAAATTCCAGTTGAAATTTTTCAAAGTCCCTGAAAAATTTTCCAATTTTTGTCCCAATTCTTCCCATTCCCATTGAAACTTTTCAAATCCCTCTCAAAATTGTTGAATTCTCTTGAAGCTTTTAAAATTCTCTCTAGAATTTTCAAATCCATGGCCACATGTTTACAATTTCACATAAAAAAATGGCTAAAATTCCAGTTGAAATTTTTTCAAAGTCCCTTAAAAATTTTCCAATTTTTGTCCCAATTCTTCCCATTCCCATTGAACTTTTCAAATCCCTCTCAAAATTGTTGAAATTCTCTTGAAGCTTTTAAAAATTCTCTCTAGAATTTTCAAAATCCATGTCCACATGTTTACACTTTCACGTCAAAAAATGGCTAAAATTCCAATTGAAATTTTTTCAAAGTCCCTTAAAAATTTTCCAATTTTTGTCCCAATTCTTCCCATTCCCATTGAACTTTTCAAATCCCCTCTCAAAATTGTTGAAATTCTCTTGAAGCTTTTAAAATTCTCTCTAGAATTTTCAAAATCCATGGCCACATGTTTACAATTTCACATCAAAAAATGGCTAAAATTCCAGTTGAAATTTTTTCAAAGTCCCTTAAAAATTTTCCAATTTTTGTCCCAATTCTTCCCATTCCCATTGAAAACTTTCAAATCCCTCTCAAAATTGTTGAAATTCTCTTGAAGCTTTTTAAAATTCTCTCTAGAATTTTCAAAATCCATGGCCACATGTTTACAATTTCACGTCAAAAAATGGCTAAAATTCCAGTTGAAATTTTTTCAAAGTCCCTTAAAAATTTTCCATTTTTGTCCCAATTCTTCCCATTCCCATTGAA
>NW_028116632.1:0-82966 GCF_964273445.1 Streptopelia decaocto | reverse complement strand
AATTTCAACAATTTTGAGAGGGATTTGAAAAGTTTCAATGGGAATGGGAAGAATTGGGACAAAAATTGGAAAATTTTTAAGGGACTTTGAAAAAATTGCAACTGGAATTTTAGCAATTTTTTTATGTGAAATTGTAAACATGTGGCCATGGATTTTGAAAATTCTAGAGAGAATTTTAAAAGCTTCAACAGAATTTCAACAATTTTGAGAGGGATTTGAAAAGTTTCAATGGGAATGGGAAGAATTGGGACAAAAATGGGAAAATTTTGAAGGGACTTTGAAAAAATTTCAACTGGAATTTTAGCAATTTTTTGACGTGAAATTGTAAACATGTGGACATGGATTTTGAAAATTCTAGAGAGAATTTTAAAAGCTTCAACAGAATTTCAACAATTTGGAGAGGGATTTGAAAAGTTTCAATGGGAATGGGAAGAATTGGGACAAAAATTGGAAAATTTTGAAGGGACTTTGAAAAAATTGCAACTGGAATTTTAGCCATTTTTTGACGTGAAATTGTAAACATGTGGACATGGATTTTGAAAATTCTAGAGAGAATTTTAAAAGCTTCAACAGAATTTCAACAATTTTGAGAGGGATTTGAAAAGTTTCAATGGAAATGGGAAGAATTGGGACAAAAATGGGAAAATTTTTAAGGGACTTTGAAAAAATTTCAACTGGAATTTTAGCCATTTTCTGACGTGAAATTGTAAACATGTTGAAGTGGATTTTGAAAATTCTAGAGAGAATTTTAAAAGCTTCAACAGAATTTCAACAATTTGGAGAGGGATTTGAAAAGTTTCAATGGGAATGGGAAGAATTGGGACAAAAATTGGAAAATTTTGAAGGGACTTTGAAAAAATTTCAACTGGAATTTTAGCAATTTTTTGACGTGAAATTGTAAACATGTGGACATGGATTTTGAAACTTCTAGAGAGAATTTTAAAAGCTTCAACAGAATTTCAACAATTTGGAGAGGGATTTGAAAAGTTTCAATGGGAATGGGAAGAATTGGGACAAAAATTGGAAAATTTTGAAGGGACTTTGAAAAAATTTCAACTGGAATTTTAGCAATTTTTTGACGTGAAATTGTAAACATTTTGAAGTGGATTTTGAAACTTCTAGAGAGAATTTTAAAAGCTTCAACAGAATTTCAACAATTTTGAGAGGGATTTGAAAAGTTTCAATGGGAATGGGAAGAATTGGGACAAAAATTGGAAAATTTTTAAGGGACTTTGAAAAAATTGCAACTGGAATTTTAGCAATTTTTTATGTGAAATTGTAAACATGTGGCCATGGATTTTGAAAATTCTAGAGAGAATTTTAAAAGCTTCAACAGAATTTCAACAATTTTGAGAGGGATTTGAAAAGTTTCAATGGGAATGGGAAGAATTGGGACAAAAATGGGAAAATTTTGAAGGGACTTTGAAAAAATTTCAACTGGAATTTTAGCAATTTTTTGACGTGAAATTGTAAACATGTGGACATGGATTTTGAAAATTCTAGAGAGAATTTTAAAAGCTTCAACAGAATTTCAACAATTTTGAGAGGGATTTGAAAAGTTTCAATGGGAATGGGAAGAATTGGGACAAAAATTGGAAAATTTTGAAGGGACTTTGAAAAAATTGCAACTGGAATTTTAGCCATTTTTTGACGTGAAATTGTAAACATGTGGACATGGATTTTGAAAATTCTAGAGAGAATTTTAAAAGCTTCAACAGAATTTCAACAATTTTGAGAGGGATTTGAAAAGTTTCAATGGAAATGGGAAGAATTGGGACAAAAATGGGAAAATTTTTAAGGGACTTTGAAAAAATTTCAACTGGAATTTTAGCCATTTTCTGACGTGAAATTGTAAACATGTTGAAGTGGATTTTGAAAATTCTAGAGAGAATTTTAAAAGCTTCAACAGAATTTCAACAATTTTGAGAGGGATTTGAAAAGTTTCAATGGGAATGGGAAGAATTGGGACAAAAATTGGAAAATTTTTAAGGGACTTTGAAAAAATTGCAACTGGAATTTTAGCCATTTTTTGACGTGAAATTGTAAACATGTGGACATGGATTTTGAAAATTCTAGAGAGAATTTTAAAAGCTTCAACAGAATTTCAACAATTTGGAGAGGGATTTGAAAAGTTTCAATGGGAATGGGAAGAATTGGGACAAAAATTGGAAAATTTTTAAGGGACTTTGAAAAATTTCAACTGGTATTTTAGCCATTTTTTGACGTGAAATTGTAAACATGTGGACATGGATTTTGAAAATTCTAGAGAGAATTTTAAAAGCTTCAACAGAATTTCAACAATTTTGAGAGGGATTTGAAAAGTTTCAATGGAAATGGGAAGAATTGGGACAAAAATGGGAAAATTTTTAAGGGACTTTGAAAAAATTTCAACTGGAATTTTAGCCATTTTCTGACGTGAAATTGTAAACATGTTGAAGTGGATTTTGAAAATTCTAGAGAGAATTTTAAAAGCTTCAACAGAATTTCAACAATTTTGAGAGGGATTTGAAAAGTTTCAATGGGAATGGGAAGAATTGGGACAAAAATTGGAAAATTTTTAAGGGACTTTGAAAAAATTTCAACTGGAATTTTAGCCATTTTTTGACGTGAAATTGTAAACATGTGGCCATGGATTTTGAAAATTCTAGAGAGAATTTTAAAAGCT
Source organism: Streptopelia decaocto (assembly GCF_964273445.1). Taxonomy (NCBI): domain Eukaryota; kingdom Metazoa; phylum Chordata; class Aves; order Columbiformes; family Columbidae; genus Streptopelia; species Streptopelia decaocto. Next base: position 80,301 of record NW_028116632.1, on the reverse strand, counting down.
TCAACAGAATTTCAACAATTTGGAGAGGGATTTGAAAAGTTTCAATGGGAATGGGAAGAATTGGGACAAAAATTGGAAAATTTTGAAGGGACTTTGAAAAAATTTCAACTGGAATTTTAGCCATTTTTTGACGTGAAATTGTAAACATGTGGACATGGATTTTGAAAATTCTAGAGAGAATTTTAAAAGCTTCAAGAGAATTTCAACAATTTTGAGAGGGATTTGAAAAGTTTCAATGGGAATGGGAAGAATTGGGACAAAAATGGGAAAATTTTTAAGGGACTTTGAAAAAATTTCAACTGGAATTTTAGCAATTTTTTGACGTGAAATTGTAAACATGTTGAAGTGGATTTTGAAAATTCTAGAGAGAATTTTAAAAGCTTCAACAGAATTTCAACAATTTGGAGAGGGATTTGAAAAGTTTCAATGGGAATGGGAAGAATTGGGACAAAAATTGGAAAATTTTTAAGGGACTTTGAAAAAATTTCAACTGGAATTTTAGCCATTTTTTGACGTGAAATTGTAAACATGTGGACATGGATTTTGAAAATTCTAGAGAGAATTTTAAAAGCTTCAACAGAATTTCAACAATTTGGAGAGGGATTTGAAAAGTTTCAATGGGAATGGGAAGAATTGGGACAAAAATTGGAAAATTTTTAAGGGACTTTGAAAAAATTTCAACTGGAATTTTAGCAATTTTTTGACGTGAAATTGTAAACATGTGGACATGGATTTTGAAAATTCTAGAGAGAATTTTAAAAGCTTCAACAGAATTTCAACAATTTTGAGAGGGATTTGAAAAGTTTCAATGGGAATGGGAAGAATTGGGACAAAAATTGGAAAATTTTGAAGGGACTTTGAAAAAATTTCAACTGGAATTTTAGCCATTTTCTGACGTGAAATTTTAAACATGTTGAAGTGGATTTTGAAAATTCTAGAGAGAATTTTAAAAGCTTCAACAGAATTTCAACAATTTTGAGAGGGATTTGAAAAGTTTCAATGGGAATGGGAAGAATTGGGACAAAAATTGGAAAAATTTTCAGGGACTTGGAGGAAAAAATTTCAACTGGAATTTTAGCATTTTTTGACGTGAAATTGTAAACATGTGGACATGGATTTTGAAACTTCTAGAGAGAATTTTAAAAGCTTCAACAGAATTTCAACAATTTTGAGAGGGATTTGAAAAGTTTCAATGGGAATGGGAAGAATTGGGACAAAAATTGGAAATTTTTAAGGGACTTTGAAAAAATTTCAACTGGAATTTTAGCAATTTTTTGACGTGAAATTGTAAACATGTGGACATGGATTTTGAAACTTCTAGAGAGAATTTTAAAAGCTTCAACAGAATTTCAACAATTTTGAGAGGGATTTGAAAAGTTTCAATGGGAATGGGAAGAATTGGGACAAAAATTGGAAATTTTTAAGGGACTTTGAAAAAATTTCAACTGGAATTTTAGCAATTTTTTGACGTGAAATTGTAAACATGTGGACATGGATTTTGAAAATTCTAGAGAGAATTTTAAAAGCTTCAACAGAATTTCAACAATTTGGAGAGGGATTTGAAAAGTTTCAATGGGAATGGGAAGAATTGGGACAAAAATTGGAAAATTTTGAAGGGACTTTGAAAAAATTGCAACTGGAATTTTAGCCATTTTTTGACGTGAAATTGTAAACATGTGGACATGGATTTTGAAACTTCTAGAGAGAATTTTAAAAGCTTCAACAGAATTTCAACAATTTTGAGAGGGATTTGAAAAGTTTCAATGGGAATGGGAAGAATTGGGACAAAAATTGGAAAATTTTTAAGGGACTTTGAAAAAATTTCAACTGGTATTTTAGCAATTTTTTGACGTGAAATTGTAAACATGTGGCCATGGATTTTGAAAATTCTAGAGAGAATTTTAAAAGCTTCAACAGAATTTCAACAATTTTGAGAGGGATTTGAAAAGTTTCAATGGGAATGGGAAGAATTGGGACAAAAATGGAAAATTTTTAAGGGACTTTGAAAAAATTTCAACTGGAATTTTAGCCATTTTTTGACGTGAAATTGTAAACATGTGGCCATGGATTTTGAAAATTCTAGAGAGAATTTTAAAAGCTTCAACAGAATTTCAACAATTTTGAGAGGGATTTGAAAAGTTTCAATGGAAATGGGAAGAATTGGGACAAAAATGGGAAAATTTTTAAGGGACTTTGAAAAAATTTCAACTGGAATTTTAGCCATTTTCTGACGTGAAATTGTAAACATGTGGACATGGATTTTGAAAATTCTAGAGAGAATTTTAAAAGCTTCAACAGAATTTCAACAATTTTGAGAGGGATTTGAAAAGTTTCATGGGAATGGGAAGAATTGGGACAAAAATTGGAAAATTTTTAAGGGACTTTGAAAAAATTTCAACTGGAATTTTAGCAATTTTTTGACGTGAAATTGTAAACATGTGGACATGGATTTTGAAAATTCTAGAGAGAATTTTAAAAGCTTCAACAGAATTTCAACAATTTTGAGAGGGATTTGAAAAGTTTCAATGGGAATGGGAAGAATTGGGACAAAAATTGGAAAATTTTTAAGGGACTTTGAAAAATTTAAACTGGAATTTTAGCAATTTTTGACGTGAAATTGTAAACATGTGGACATGGATTTTGAAAATTCTAGAGAGAATTTTAAAAGCTTCAACAGAATTTCAACAATTTTGAGAGGGATTTGAAAAGTTTCAATGGGAATGGGAAGAATTGGGACAAAAATTGGAAAATTTTTAAGGGACTTTGAAAAAATTTCAACTGGAATTTTAGCAATTTTTTGACGTGAAATTGTAAACATGTGGACATGGATTTTGAAACTTCTAGAGAGAATTTTAAAAGCTTCAACAGAATTTCAACAATTTTGAGAGGGATTTGAAAAGTTTCAATGGGAATGGGAAGAATTGGGACAAAAATTGGAAAATTTTTAAGGGACTTTGAAAAAATTTCAACTGGAATTTTAGCAATTTTTTGACGTGAAATTGTAAACATGTGGACATGGATTTTGAAAATTCTAGAGAGAATTTTAAAAGCTTCAACAGAATTTCAACAATTTGGAGAGGGATTTGAAAAGTTTCAATGGGAATGGGAAGAATTGGGACAAAAATTGGAAAATTTTGAAGGGACTTTGAAAAAATTTCAACTGGAATTTTAGCCATTTTTTGACGTGAAATTGTAAACATGTGGACATGGATTTTGAAAATTCTAGAGAGAATTTTAAAAGCTTCAACAGAATTTCAACAATTTTGAGAGGGATTTGAAAAGTTTCAATGGGAATGGGAAGAATTGGGACAAAAATTGGAAAATTTTTAAGGGACTTTGAAAAAATTTCAACTGGAAATTTAGCCATTTTCTGACGTGAAATTGTAAACATGTGGACATGGATTTTGAAAATTCTAGAGAGAATTTTAAAAGCTTCAACAGAATTTCAACAATTTGGAGAGGGATTTGAAAAGTTTCAATGGGAATGGGAAGAATTGGGACAAAAATTGGAAAATTTTGAAGGGACTTTGAAAAAATTGCAACTGGAATTTTAGCAATTTTTTGACGTGAAATTGTAAACATGTGGACATGGATTTTGAAACTTCTAGAGAGAATTTTAAAAGCTTCAACAGAATTTCAACAATTTTGAGAGGGATTTGAAAAGTTTCAATGGGAATGGGAAGAATTGGGACAAAAATTGGAAAATTTTGAAGGGACTTTGAAAAAATTTCAACTGGAATTTTAGCAATTTTTTGACGTGAAATTGTAAACATTTTGAAGTGGATTTTGAAACTTCTAGAGAGAATTTTAAAAGCTTCAACAGAATTTCAACAATTTTGAGAGGGATTTGAAAAGTTTCAATGGGAATGGGAAGAATTGGGACAAAAATTGGAAAATTTTTAAGGGACTTTGAAAAAATTGCAACTGGAATTTTAGCAATTTTTTTATGTGAAATTGTAAACATGTGGCCATGGATTTTGAAAATTCTAGAGAGAATTTTAAAAGCTTCAACAGAATTTCAACAATTTTGAGAGGGATTTGAAAAGTTTCAATGGGAATGGGAAGAATTGGGACAAAAATGGGAAAATTTTGAAGGGACTTTGAAAAAATTTCAACTGGAATTTTAGCAATTTTTTGACGTGAAATTGTAAACATGTGGACATGGATTTTGAAAATTCTAGAGAGAATTTTAAAAGCTTCAACAGAATTTCAACAATTTGGAGAGGGATTTGAAAAGTTTCAATGGGAATGGGAAGAATTGGGACAAAAATTGGAAAATTTTGAAGGGACTTTGAAAAAATTGCAACTGGAATTTTAGCCATTTTTTGACGTGAAATTGTAAACATGTGGACATGGATTTTGAAAATTCTAGAGAGAATTTTAAAAGCTTCAACAGAATTTCAACAATTTTGAGAGGGATTTGAAAAGTTTCAATGGAAATGGGAAGAATTGGGACAAAAATGGGAAAATTTTTAAGGGACTTTGAAAAAATTTCAACTGGAATTTTAGCCATTTTCTGACGTGAAATTGTAAACATGTTGAAGTGGATTTTGAAAATTCTAGAGAGAATTTTAAAAGCTTCAACAGAATTTCAACAATTTGGAGAGGGATTTGAAAAGTTTCAATGGGAATGGGAAGAATTGGGACAAAAATTGGAAAATTTTGAAGGGACTTTGAAAAAATTGCAACTGGAATTTTAGCAATTTTTTGACGTGAAATTGTAAACATGTGGACATGGATTTTGAAACTTCTAGAGAGAATTTTAAAAGCTTCAACAGAATTTCAACAATTTGGAGAGGGATTTGAAAAGTTTCAATGGGAATGGGAAGAATTGGGACAAAAAATTGGAAAATTTTGAAGGGACTTTGAAAAAATTTCAACTGGAATTTTAGCAATTTTTTGACGTGAAATTGTAAACATTTTGAAGTGGATTTTGAAACTTCTAGAGAGAATTTTAAAAGCTTCAACAGAATTTCAACAATTTTGAGAGGGATTTGAAAAGTTTCAATGGGAATGGGAAGAATTGGGACAAAAATTGGAAAATTTTTAAGGGACTTTGAAAAAATTGCAACTGGAATTTTAGCAATTTTTTATGTGAAATTGTAAACATGTGGCCATGGATTTTGAAAATTCTAGAGAGAATTTTAAAAGCTTCAACAGAATTTCAACAATTTTGAGAGGGATTTGAAAAGTTTCAATGGGAATGGGAAGAATTGGGACAAAAATGGGAAAATTTTGAAGGGACTTTGAAAAAATTTCAACTGGAATTTTAGCAATTTTTTGACGTGAAATTGTAAACATGTGGACATGGATTTTGAAAATTCTAGAGAGAATTTTAAAAGCTTCAACAGAATTTCAACAATTTTGAGAGGGATTTGAAAAGTTTCAATGGGAATGGGAAGAATTGGGACAAAAATTGGAAAATTTTGAAGGGACTTTGAAAAAATTGCAACTGGAATTTTAGCCATTTTTTGACGTGAAATTGTAAACATGTGGACATGGATTTTGAAAATTCTAGAGAGAATTTTAAAAGCTTCAACAGAATTTCAACAATTTTGAGAGGGATTTGAAAAGTTTCAATGGAAATGGGAAGAATTGGGACAAAAATGGGAAAATTTTTAAGGGACTTTGAAAAAATTTCAACTGGAATTTTAGCCATTTTTTGACGTGAAATTGTAAACATGTTGAAGTGGATTTTGAAAATTCTAGAGAGAATTTTAAAAGCTTCAACAGAATTTCAACAATTTTGAGAGGGATTTGAAAAGTTTCAATGGGAATGGGAAGAATTGGGACAAAAATTGGAAAATTTTTAAGGGACTTTGAAAAAATTGCAACTGGAATTTTAGCCATTTTTTGACGTGAAATTGTAAACATGTGGACATGGATTTTGAAAATTCTAGAGAGAATTTTAAAAGCTTCAACAGAATTTCAACAATTTGGAGAGGGATTTGAAAAGTTTCAATGGGAATGGGAAGAATTGGGACAAAAATTGGAAAATTTTTAAGGGACTTTGAAAAAATTTCAACTGGTATTTTAGCCATTTTTTGATGTGAAATTGTAAACATGTGGACATGGATTTTGAAAATTCTAGAGAGAATTTTAAAAGCTTCAACAGAATTTCAACAATTTTGAGAGGGATTTGAAAAGTTTCAATGGAAATGGGAAGAATTGGGACAAAAATGGGAAAATTTTTAAGGGACTTTGAAAAAATTTCAACTGGAATTTTAGCCATTTTCTGACGTGAAATTGTAAACATGTGGACATGGATTTTGAAAATTCTAGAGAGAATTTTAAAAGCTTCAACAGAATTTCAACAATTTTGAGAGGGATTTGAAAAGTTTCAATGGGAATGGGAAGAATTGGGACAAAAATTGGAAAATTTTTAAGGGACTTTGAAAAAATTTAAACTGGAATTTTAGCAATTTTTTGACGTGAAATTGTAAACATGTGGCCATGGATTTTGAAAATTCTAGAGAGAATTTTAAAAGCTTCAACAGAATTTCAACAATTTGGAGAGGGATTTGAAAAGTTTCAATGGGAATGGGAAGAATTGGGACAAAAATTGGAAAATTTTGAAGGGACTTTGAAAAAATTTCAACTGGAATTTTAGCCATTTTTTGACGTGAAATTGTAAACATGTGGACATGGATTTTGAAAATTCTAGAGAGAATTTTAAAAGCTTCAAGAGAATTTCAACAATTTTGAGAGGGATTTGAAAAGTTTCAATGGGAATGGGAAGAATTGGGACAAAAATGGGAAAATTTTTAAGGGACTTTGAAAAAATTTCAACTGGAATTTTAGCAATTTTTTGACGTGAAATTGTAAACATGTTGAAGTGGATTTTGAAAATTCTAGAGAGAATTTTAAAAGCTTCAACAGAATTTCAACAATTTGGAGAGGGATTTGAAAAGTTTCAATGGGAATGGGAAGAATTGGGACAAAAATTGGAAAATTTTTAAGGGACTTTGAAAAAATTTCAACTGGAATTTTAGCCATTTTTTGACGTGAAATTGTAAACATGTGGACATGGATTTTGAAAATTCTAGAGAGAATTTTAAAAGCTTCAACAGAATTTCAACAATTTTGAGAGGGATTTGAAAAGTTTCAATGGGAATGGGAAGAATTGGGACAAAAATTGGAAAATTTTTAAGGGACTTTGAAAAAATTTCAACTGGAATTTTAGCAATTTTTTGACGTGAAATTGTAAACATGTGGACATGGATTTTGAAAATTCTAGAGAGAATTTTAAAAGCTTCAACAGAATTTCAACAATTTTGAGAGGGATTTGAAAAGTTTCAATGGGAATGGGAAGAATTGGGACAAAAATTGGAAAATTTTGAAGGGACTTTGAAAAAATTTCAACTGGAATTTTAGCCATTTTCTGACGTGAAATTTTAAACATGTTGAAGTGGATTTTGAAAATTCTAGAGAGAATTTTAAAAGCTTCAACAGAATTTCAACAATTTTGAGAGGGATTTGAAAAGTTTCAATGGGAATGGGAAGAATTGGGACAAAAATTGGAAAATTTTTAAGGGACTTTGAAAAAATTTCAACTGGAATTTTAGCAATTTTTTGACGTGAAATTGTAAACATGTGGACATGGATTTTGAAAATTCTAGAGAGAATTTTAAAAGCTTCAACAGAATTTCAACAATTTTGAGAGGGATTTGAAAAGTTTCAATGGGAATGGGAAGAATTGGGACAAAAATTGGAAAATTTTGAAGGGACTTTGAAAAAATTTCAACTGGAATTTTAGCCATTTTCTGACGTGAAATTTTAAACATGTTGAAGTGGATTTTGAAAATTCTAGAGAGAATTTTAAAAGCTTCAACAGAATTTCAACAATTTTGAGAGGGATTTGAAAAGTTTCAATGGGAATGGGAAGAATTGGGACAAAAATTGGAAAACTTTTCAGGGACTTGGAAAAAATTTCAACTGGAATTTTAGCAATTTTTTGACGTGAAATTGTAAACATGTGGACATGGATTTTGAAACTTCTAGAGAGAATTTTAAAAGCTTCAACAGAATTTCAACAATTTTGAGAGGGATTTGAAAAGTTTCAATGGGAATGGGAAGAATTGGGACAAAAATTGGAAAATTTTTAAGGGACTTTGAAAAAATTTCAACTGGAATTTTAGCAATTTTTTGACGTGAAATTGTAAACATGTGGACATGGATTTTGAAAATTCTAGAGAGAATTTTAAAAGCTTCAACAGAATTTCAACAATTTGGAGAGGGATTTGAAAAGTTTCAATGGGAATGGGAAGAATTGGGACAAAAATTGGAAAATTTTGAAGGGACTTTGAAAAAATTGCAACTGGAATTTTAGCCATTTTTTGACGTGAAATTGTAAACATGTGGACATGGATTTTGAAACTTCTAGAGAGAATTTTAAAAGCTTCAACAGAATTTCAACAATTTTGAGAGGGATTTGAAAAGTTTCAATGGGAATGGGAAGAATTGGGACAAAAATTGGAAAATTTTTAAGGGACTTTGAAAAAATTTCAACTGGTATTTTAGCAATTTTTTGACGTGAAATTGTAAACATGTGGCCATGGATTTTGAAAATTCTAGAGAGAATTTTAAAAGCTTCAACAGAATTTCAACAATTTTGAGAGGGATTTGAAAAGTTTCAATGGGAATGGGAAGAATTGGGACAAAAATTGGAAAATTTTTAAGGGACTTTGAAAAAATTTCAACTGGAATTTTAGCCATTTTTTGACGTGAAATTGTAAACATGTGGCCATGGATTTTGAAAATTCTAGAGAGAATTTTAAAAGCTTCAACAGAATTTCAACAATTTTGAGAGGGATTTGAAAAGTTTCAATGGAAATGGGAAGAATTGGGACAAAAATGGGAAAATTTTTAAGGGACTTTGAAAAAATTTCAACTGGAATTTTAGCCATTTTCTGACGTGAAATTGTAAACATGTGGACATGGATTTTGAAAATTCTAGAGAGAATTTTAAAAGCTTCAACAGAATTTCAACAATTTTGAGAGGGATTTGAAAAGTTTCAATGGGAATGGGAAGAATTGGGACAAAAATTGGAAAATTTTTAAGGGACTTTGAAAAAATTTCAACTGGAATTTTAGCAATTTTTTGACGTGAAATTGTAAACATGTGGACATGGATTTTGAAAATTCTAGAGAGAATTTTAAAAGCTTCAACAGAATTTCAACAATTTTGAGAGGGATTTGAAAAGTTTCAATGGAAATGGGAAGAATTGGGACAAAAATTGGAAAATTTTTAAGGGACTTTGAAAAAATTTAAACTGGAATTTTAGCAATTTTTTGACGTGAAATTGTAAACATGTGGACATGGATTTTGAAAATTCTAGAGAGAATTTTAAAAGCTTCAACAGAATTTCAACAATTTTGAGAGGGATTTGAAAAGTTTCAATGGGAATGGGAAGAATTGGGACAAAAATTGGAAAATTTTTAAGGGACTTTGAAAAAATTTCAACTGGAATTTTAGCAATTTTTTGACGTGAAATTGTAAACATGTGGACATGGATTTTGAAACTTCTAGAGAGAATTTTAAAAGCTTCAACAGAATTTCAACAATTTTGAGAGGGATTTGAAAAGTTTCAATGGGAATGGGAAGAATTGGGACAAAAATTGGAAAATTTTGAAGGGACTTTGAAAAAATTGCAACTGGAATTTTAGCCATTTTTTGACGTGAAATTGTAAACATGTGGACATGGATTTTGAAAATTCTAGAGAGAATTTTAAAAGCTTCAAGAGAATTTCAACAATTTGGAGAGGGATTTGAAAAGTTTCAATGGGAATGGGAAGAATTGGGACAAAAATTGGAAAATTTTTAAGGGACTTTGAAAAAATTTCAACTGGAATTTTAGCCATTTTCTGACGTGAAATTGTAAACATGTTGAAGTGGATTTTGAAAATTCTAGAGAGAATTTTAAAAGCTTCAACAGAATTTCAACAATTTGGAGAGGGATTTGAAAAGTTTCAATGGGAATGGGAAGAATTGGGACAAAAATTGGAAAATTTTTCAGGGACTTTGAAAAAATTGCAACTGGAATTTTAGCAATTTTTTGACGTGAAATTGTAAACATGTGGACATGGATTTTGAAAATTCTAGAGAGAATTTTAAAAGCTTCAAGAGAATTTCAACAATTTTGAGAGGGATTTGAAAAGTTTCAATGGGAATGGGAAGAATTGGGACAAAAATTGGAAAATTTTTAAGGGACTTAATTTCAACTGGAATTTTAGCCATTTTTTGACGTGAAATTGTAAACATGTGGCCATGGATTTTGAAAATTCTAGAGAGAATTTTAAAAGCTTCAACAGAATTTCAACAATTTTGAGAGGGATTTGAAAAGTTTCAATGGGAATGGGAAGAATTGGGACAAAAATTGGAAAATTTTTAAGGGACTTTGAAAAAATTTCAACTGGAATTTTAGCAATTTTTTGACGTGAAATTGTAAACATGTGGACATGGATTTTGAAACTTCTAGAGAGAATTTTAAAAGCTTCAACAGAATTTCAACAATTTGGAGAGGGATTTGAAAAGTTTCAATGGGAATGGGAAGAATTGGGACAAAAATTGGAAAATATTTAAGGGACTTTGAAAAAATTTCAACTGGAATTTTAGCAATTTTTTGACGTGAAATTGTAAACATGTGGACATGGATTTTGAAAATTCTAGAGAGAATTTTAAAAGCTTCAACAGAATTTCAACAATTTGGAGAGGGATTTGAAAAGTTTCAATGGGAATGGGAAGAATTGGGACAAAAATTGGAAAATTTTTAAGGGACTTTGAAAAAATTTCAACTGGAATTTTAGCAATTTTTTGACGTGAAATTGTAAACATGTGGACATGGATTTTGAAACTTCTAGAGAGAATTTTAAAAGCTTCAACAGAATTTCAACAATTTGGAGAGGGATTTGAAAAGTTTCAATGGGAATGGGAAGAATTGGGACAAAAATTGGAAAATTTTTAAGGGACTTTGAAAAAATTTCAACTGGAATTTTAGCAATTTTTTGACGTGAAATTGTAAACATGTGGACATGGATTTTGAAACTTCTAGAGAGAATTTTAAAAGCTTCAACAGAATTTCAACAATTTGGAGAGGGATTTGAAAAGTTTCAATGGGAATGGGAAGAATTGGGACAAAAATTGGAAAATATTTAAGGGACTTTGAAAAAATTGCAACTGGAATTTTAGCAATTTTATGACGTGTAATTGTAAATATGTGGACATGGATTTTGAAAATTCTAGAGAGAATTTTAAAAGCTTCAACAGAATTTCAACAATTTAGAGAGGGATTTGAAAAGTTTCAATGGGAATGGGAAGAATTGGGACAAAAATTGGAAAATTTTTAAGGGACTTTGAAAAAATTTCAACAGGAATTTTAGCCATTTTTGACGTGAAATTGTAAATATGTGGACATGGATTTTGAAAATTCTAGAGAGAATTTTAAAAGCTTCAACAGAATTTCAACAATTTTGAGAGGGATTTGAAAAGTTTCAATGGGAATGGGAAGAATTGGGACAAAAATTGGAAAATTTTTAAGGGACTTTGAAAAAATTTCAACTGGAATTTTAGCAATTTTTTGACGTGAAATTGTAAACATGTGGCCATGGATTTTGAAAATTCTAGAGAGAATTTTAAAAGCTTCAAGAGAATTTCAACAATTTTGAGAGGGATTTGAAAAGTTTCAATGGGAATGGGAAGAATTGGGACAAAAATTGGAAAATTTTTAAGGGACTTTGAAAAAATTTCAACTGGAATTTTAGCAATTTTTTGACGTGAAATTGTAAACATGTGGACATGGATTTTGAAAATTCTAGAGAGAATTTTAAAAGCTTCAACAGAATTTCAACAATTTGGAGAGGGATTTGAAAAGTTTCAATGGGAATGGGAAGAATTGGGACAAAAATTGGAAAATTTTTAAGGGACTTTGAAAAAATTTCAACTGGAATTTTAGCAATTTTTTGACGTGAAATTGTAAACATGTGGACATGGATTTTGAAACTTCTAGAGAGAATTTTAAAAGCTTCAACAGAATTTCAACAATTTGGAGAGGGATTTGAAAAGTTTCAATGGGAATGGGAAGAATTGGGACAAAAATTGGAAAATTTTGAAGGGACTTTGAAAAAATTTCAACTGGAATTTTAGCCATTTTTTGACGTGAAATTGTAAACATGTGGCCATGGATTTTGAAAATTCTAGAGAGAATTTTAAAAGCTTCAAGAGAATTTCAACAATTTTGAGAGGGATTTGAAAAGTTTCAATGGGAATGGGAAGAATTGGGACAAAAATTGGAAAATTTTTAAGGGACTTTGAAAAAATTTCAACTGGAATTTTAGCAATTTTTTGACGTGAAATTGTAAATATGTGGACATGGATTTTGAAAATTCTAGAGAGAATTTTAAAAGCTTCAACAGAATTTCAACAATTTTGAGAGGGATTTGAAAAGTTTCAATGGGAATGGGAAGAATTGGGACAAAAATTGGAAAATTTTTAAGGGACTTTGAAAAAATTGCAGCTGGAATTTTAGCAATTTTTTGACGTGAAATTGTAAACATGTGGACATGGATTTTGAAAATTCTAGAGAATTTTAAAAGCTTCAACAGAATTTCAACAATTTTGAGAGGGATTTGAAAAGTTTCAATGGGAATGGGAAGAATTGGGACAAAAATTGGAAAATTTTTAAGGGACTTTGAAAAAATTTCAACTGGAATTTTAGCAATTTTTTGACGTGAAATTGTAAACATGTGGACATGGATTTTGAAAATTCTAGAGAGAATTTTAAAAGCTTCAACAGAATTTCAACAATTTTGAGAGGGATTTGAAAAGTTTCAATGGGAATGGGAAGAATTGGGACAAAAATTGGAAAATTTTTAAGGGACTTTGAAAAAATTTCAACTGGAATTTTAGCCATTTTTTGACGTGAAATTGTAAACATGTGGACATGGATTTTGAAAATTCTAGAGAGAATTTTAAAAGCTTCAACAGAATTTCAACAATTTTGAGAGGGATTTGAAAAGTTTCAATGGGAATGGGAAGAATTGGGACAAAAATTGGAAAATTTTGAAGGGACTTTGAAAAAATTTCAACTGGAATTTTAGCAATTTTTTGACGTGAAATTGTAAATATGTGGACATGGATTTTGAAAATTCTAGAGAGAATTTTAAAAGCTTCAACAGAATTTCAACAATTTTGAGAGGGATTTGAAAAGTTTCAATGGGAATGGGAAGAATTGGGACAAAAATTGGAAAATTTTTAAGGGACTTTGAAAAAATTGCAACTGGAATTTTAGCAATTTTTTGACGTGAAATTGTAAACATGTGGACATGGATTTTGAAAATTCTAGAGAATTTTAAAAGCTTCAACAGAATTTCAACAATTTTGAGAGGGATTTGAAAAGTTTCAATGGGAATGGGAAGAATTGGGACAAAAATTGGAAAATTTTTAAGGGACTTTGAAAAAATTTCAACTGGAATTTTAGCAATTTTTTGACGTGAAATTGTAAACATGTGGACATGGATTTTGAAAATTCTAGAGAGAATTTTAAAAGCTTCAACAGAATTTCAACAATTTTGAGAGGGATTTGAAAAGTTTCAATGGAAATGGGAAGAATTGGGACAAAAATTGGAAAATTTTTCAGGGACTTTGAAAAAATTTCAACTGGAATTTTAGCAATTTTTTGACGTGAAATTGTAAACATGTGGCCATGGATTTTGAAAATTCTAGAGAGAATTTTAAAAGCTTCAAGAGAATTTCAACAATTTGGAGAGGGATTTGAAAAGTTTCAATGGGAATGGGAAGAATTGGGACAAAAATTGGAAAATTTTGAAGGGACTTTGAAAAAATTGCAACTGGAATTTTAGCCATTTTTTGACGTGAAATTGTAAACATGTGGACATGGATTTTGAAAATTCTAGAGAGAATTTTAAAAGCTTCAACAGAATTTCAACAATTTGGAGAGGGATTTGAAAAGTTTCAATGGGAATGGGAAGAATTGGGACAAAAATTGGAAAATTTTTAAGGGACTTTGAAAAAATTTCAACTGGAATTTTAGCAATTTTTTGACGTGAAATTGTAAACATGTGGACATGGATTTTGAAACTTCTAGAGAGAATTTTAAAAGCTTCAAGAGAATTTCAACAATTTGGAGAGGGATTTGAAAAGTTTCAATGGGAATGGGAAGAATTGGGACAAAAATTGGAAAATTTTGAAGGGACTTTGAAAAAATTTCAACTGGAATTTTAGCCATTTTTTGACGTGAAATTGTAAACATGTGGCCATGGATTTTGAAAATTCTAGAGAGAATTTTAAAAGCTTCAACAGAATTTCAACAATTTTGAGAGGGATTTGAAAAGTTTCAATGGAAATGGGAAGAATTGGGACAAAAATTGGAAAATTTTTCAGGGACTTTGAAAAAATTTCAACTGGAATTTTAGCAATTTTTTGACGTGAAATTGTAAACATGTGGCCATGGATTTTGAAAATTCTAGAGAGAATTTTAAAAGCTTCAAGAGAATTTCAACAATTTGGAGAGGGATTTGAAAAGTTTCAATGGGAATGGGAAGAATTGGGACAAAAATTGGAAAATTTTTAAGGGACTTTGAAAAAATTTCAACTGGAATTTTAGCAATTTTTTGACGTGAAATTGTAAACATGTGGACATGGATTTTGAAAATTCTAGAGAGAATTTTAAAAGCTTCAACAGAATTTCAACAATTTGGAGAGGGATTTGAAAAGTTTCAATGGGAATGGGAAGAATTGGGACAAAAATTGGAAAATTTTTAAGGGACTTTGAAAAAATTTCAACTGGAATTTTAGCAATTTTTTGACGTGAAATTGTAAACATGTGGACATGGATTTTGAAACTTCTAGAGAGAATTTTAAAAGCTTCAACAGAATTTCAACAATTTGGAGAGGGATTTGAAAAGTTTCAATGGGAATGGGAAGAATTGGGACAAAAATTGGAAAATTTTGAAGGGACTTTGAAAAAATTTCAACTGGAATTTTAGCCATTTTTTGACGTGAAATTGTAAACATGTGGCCATGGATTTTGAAAATTCTAGAGAGAATTTTAAAAGCTTCAAGAGAATTTCAACAATTTTGAGAGGGATTTGAAAAGTTTCAATGGGAATGGGAAGAATTGGGACAAAAATTGGAAAATTTTTCAGGGACTTTGAAAAAATTTCAACTGGAATTTTAGCCATTTTTTGACGTGAAATTGTAAACATGTGGCCATGGATTTTGAAAATTCTAGAGAGAATTTTAAAAGCTTCAACAGAATTTCAACAATTTGGAGAGGGATTTGAAAAGTTTCAATGGGAATGGGAAGAATTGGGACAAAAATTGGAAAATTTTTAAGGGACTTTGAAAAAATTTCAACTGGAATTTTAGCCATTTTCTGACGTGAAATTGTAAACATGTTGAAGTGGATTTTGAAAATTCTAGAGAGAATTTTAAAAGCTTCAACAGAATTTCAACAATTTGGAGAGGGATTTGAAAAGTTTCAATGGGAATGGGAAGAATTGGGACAAAAATTGGAAAATTTTTAAGGGACTTTGAAAAAATTTCAACTGGAATTTTAGCAATTTTTTGACGTGAAATTGTAAACATGTGGACATGGATTTTGAAAATTCTAGAGAGAATTTTAAAAGCTTCAACAGAATTTCAACAATTTTGAGAGGGATTTGAAAAGTTTCAATGGGAATGGGAAGAATTGGGACAAAAATTGGAAAATTTTTAAGGGACTTTGAAAAAATTTCAACTGGAATTTTAGCAATTTTTTGACGTGAAATTGTAAACATGTGGACATGGATTTTGAAACTTCTAGAGAGAATTTTAAAAGCTTCAACAGAATTTCAACAATTTGGAGAGGGATTTGAAAAGTTTCAATGGGAATGGGAAGAATTGGGACAAAAATTGGAAAATTTTTAAGGGACTTTGAAAAAATTGCAACTGGAATTTTAGCAATTTTTTGACGTGAAATTGTAAACATGTGGACATGGATTTTGAAACTTCTAGAGAGAATTTTAAAAGCTTCAACAGAATTTCAACAATTTGGAGAGGGATTTGAAAAGTTTCAATGGGAATGGGAAGAATTGGGACAAAAATTGGAAAATATTTAAGGGACTTTGAAAAAATTGCAACTGGAATTTTAGCAATTTTTTGACGTGAAATTGTAAATATGTGGACATGGATTTTGAAAATTCTAGAGAGAATTTTAAAAGCTTCAACAGAATTTCAACAATTTAGAGAGGGATTTGAAAAGTTTCAATGGGAATGGGAAGAATTGGGACAAAAATTGGAAAATTTTTAAGGGACTTTGAAAAAATTTCAACTGGAATTTTAGCAATTTTTTGACGTGAAATTGTAAATATGTGGACATGGATTTTGAAAATTCTAGAGAGAATTTTAAAAGCTTCAACAGAATTTCAACAATTTTGAGAGGGATTTGAAAAGTTTCAATGGGAATGGGAAGAATTGGGACAAAAATTGGAAAATTTTGAAGGGACTTTGAAAAAATTGCAGCTGGAATTTTAGCAATTTTTTGACGTGAAATTGTAAACATGTGGACATGGATTTTGAAAATTCTAGAGAATTTTAAAAGCTTCAACAGAATTTCAACAATTTGGAGAGGGATTTGAAAAGTTTCAATGGGAATGGGAAGAATTGGGACAAAAATTGGAAAATTTTTAAGGGACTTTGAAAAAATTTCAACTGGAATTTTAGCAATTTTTTGACGTGAAATTGTAAACATGTGGACATGGATTTTGAAAATTCTAGAGAGAATTTTAAAAGCTTCAACAGAATTTCAACAATTTTGAGAGGGATTTGAAAAGTTTCAATGGGAATGGGAAGAATTGGGACAAAAATTGGAAAATTTTTAAGGGACTTTGAAAAAATTTCAACTGGAATTTTAGCCATTTTTTGACGTGAAATTGTAAACATGTGGACATGGATTTTGAAAATTCTAGAGAGAATTTTAAAAGCTTCAACAGAATTTCAACAATTTGGAGAGGGATTTGAAAAGTTTCAATGGGAATGGGAAGAATTGGGACAAAAATTGGAAAATTTTGAAGGGACTTTGAAAAAATTTCAACTGGAATTTTAGCCATTTTTTGACGTGAAATTGTAAATATGTGGACATGGATTTTGAAAATTCTAGAGAGAATTTTAAAAGCTTCAACAGAATTTCAACAATTTTGAGAGGGATTTGAAAAGTTTCAATGGGAATGGGAAGAATTGGGACAAAAATTGGAAAATTTTTAAGGGACTTTGAAAAAATTGCAACTGGAATTTTAGCAATTTTTTGACGTGAAATTGTAAACATGTGGACATGGATTTTGAAAATTCTAGAGAATTTTAAAAGCTTCAACAGAATTTCAACAATTTGGAGAGGGATTTGAAAAGTTTCAATGGGAATGGGAAGAATTGGGACAAAAATTGGAAAATTTTTAAGGGACTTTGAAAAAATTTCAACTGGAATTTTAGCAATTTTTTGACGTGAAATTGTAAACATGTGGACATGGATTTTGAAAATTCTAGAGAGAATTTTAAAAGCTTCAACAGAATTTCAACAATTTTGAGAGGGATTTGAAAAGTTTCAATGGAAATGGGAAGAATTGGGACAAAAATTGGAAAATTTTTCAGGGACTTTGAAAAAATTTCAACTGGAATTTTAGCAATTTTTTGACGTGAAATTGTAAACATGTGGACATGGATTTTGAAAATTCTAGAGAGAATTTTAAAAGCTTCAACAGAATTTCAACAATTTGGAGAGGGATTTGAAAAGTTTCAATGGGAATGGGAAGAATTGGGACAAAAATTGGAAAATTTTTAAGGGACTTTGAAAAAATTTCAACTGGAATTTTAGCAATTTTTTGACGTGAAATTGTAAACATGTGGACATGGATTTTGAAAATTCTAGAGAGAATTTTAAAAGCTTCAACAGAATTTCAACAATTTGGAGAGGGATTTGAAAAGTTTCAATGGGAATGGGAAGAATTGGGACAAAAATTGGAAAATTTTTCAGGGACTTTGAAAAAATTGCAACTGGAATTTTAGCCATTTTTTGACGTGAAATTGTAAACATGTGGACATGGATTTTGAAAATTCTAGAGAGAATTTTAAAAGCTTCAACAGAATTTCAACAATTTTGAGAGGGATTTGAAAAGTTTCAATGGGAATGGGAAGAATTGGGACAAAAATTGGAAAATTTTTAAGGGACTTTAAAAAAATTTCAACTGGAATTTTAGCAATTTTTTGACGTGAAATTGTAAACATGTGGACATGGATTTTGAAAATTCTAGAGAGAATTTTAAAAGCTTCAACAGAATTTCAACAATTTTGAGAGGGATTTGAAAAGTTTCAATGGGAATGGGAAGAATTGGGACAAAAATTGGAAAATTTTTAAGGGACTTTGAAAAAATTTCAACTGGAATTTTAGCAATTTTTTGACGTGAAATTGTAAACATGTGGACATGGATTTTGAAAATTCTAGAGAGAATTTTAAAAGCTTCAACAGAATTTCAACAATTTTGAGAGGGATTTGAAAAGTTTCAATGGGAATGGGAAGAATTGGGACAAAAATTGGAAAATTTTTAAGGGACTTTGAAAAAATTTCAACTGGAATTTTAGCAATTTTTTGACGTGAAATTGTAAACATGTGGACATGGATTTTGAAAATTCTAGAGAGAATTTTAAAAGCTTCAACAGAATTTCAACAATTTGGAGAGGGATTTGAAAAGTTTCAATGGGAATGGGAAGAATTGGGACAAAAATTGGAAAATTTTTCAGGGACTTTGAAAAAATTGCAACTGGAATTTTAGCCATTTTTTGACGTGAAATTGTAAACATGTGGACATGGATTTTGAAAATTCTAGAGAGAATTTTAAAAGCTTCAACAGAATTTCAACAATTTTGAGAGGGATTTGAAAAGTTTCAATGGGAATGGGAAGAATTGGGACAAAAATTGGAAAATTTTTAAGGGACTTAATTTCAACTGGAATTTTAGCCATTTTTTGACGTGAAATTGTAAACATGTGGACATGGATTTTGAAAATTCTAGAGAGAATTTTAAAAGCTTCAACAGAATTTCAACAATTTTGAGAGGGATTTGAAAAGTTTCAATGGGAATGGGAAGAATTGGGACAAAAATTGGAAAATTTTTAAGGGACTTTGAAAAAATTTCAACTGGAATTTTAGCAATTTTTTGACGTGAAATTGTAAACATGTGGCCATGGATTTTGAAAATTCTAGAGAGAATTTTAAAAGCTTCAACAGAATTTCAACAATTTTGAGAGGGATTTGAAAAGTTTCAATGGGAATGGGAAGAATTGGGACAAAAATTGGAAAATTTTTAAGGGACTTTGAAAAAATTTCAACTGGAATTTTAGTCATTTTCTGACGTGAAATTGTAAACATGTGGACATGGATTTTGAAACTTCTAGAGAGAATTTTAAAAGCTTCAACAGAATTTCAACAATTTGGAGAGGGATTTGAAAAGTTTCAATGGGAATGGGAAGAATTGGGACAAAAATTGGAAAATTTTTAAGGGACTTAATTTCAACTGGAATTTTAGCAATTTTTTGACGTGAAATTGTAAACATGTGGACATGGATTTTGAAAATTCTAGAGAGAATTTTAAAAGCTTCAAGAGAATTTCAACAATTTTGAGAGGGATTTGAAAAGTTTCAATGGGAATGGGAAGAATTGGGACAAAAATTGGAAAATTTTTAAGGGACTGAAAAAATTTCAACTGGAATTTTAGCAATTTTTTGACGTGAAATTGTAAACATGTGGACATGGATTTTGAAAATTCTAGAGAGAATTTTAAAAGCTTCAACAGAATTTCAACAATTTGGAGAGGGATTTGAAAAGTTTCAATGGGAATGGGAAGAATTGGGACAAAAATTGGAAAATTTTTAAGGGACTTTGAAAAAATTTCAACTGGAATTTTAGTCATTTTCTGACGTGAAATTGTAAACATGTGGACATGGATTTTGAAACTTCTAGAGAGAATTTTAAAAGCTTCAACAGAATTTCAACAATTTTGAGAGGGATTTGAAAAGTTTCAATGGGAATGGGAAGAATTGGGACAAAAATTGGAAAATTTTGAAGGGACTTTGAAAAAATTTCAACTGGAATTTTAGCCATTTTTTGACGTGAAATTGTAAACATGTGGCCATGGATTTTGAAAATTCTAGAGAGAATTTTAAAAGCTTCAACAGAATTTCAACAATTTTGAGAGGGATTTGAAAAGTTTCAATGGGAATGGGAAGAATTGGGACAAAAATTGGAAAATTTTTAAGGGACTTTGAAAAAATTTCAACTGGAATTTTAGCAATTTTTTGACATGAAATTGTAAATATGTGGACATGGATTTTGAAAATTCTAGAGAGAATTTTAAAAGCTTCAACAGAATTTCAACAATTTTGAGAGGGATTTGAAAAGTTTCAATGGGAATGGGAAGAATTGGGACAAAAATTGGAAAATTTTTAAGGGACTTTGAAAAAATTTCAACTGGAATTTTAGCAATTTTTTGACGTGAAATTGTAAACATGTGGACATGGATTTTGAAAATTCTAGAGAGAATTTTAAAAGCTTCAACAGAATTTCAACAATTTGGAGAGGGATTTGAAAAGTTTCAATGGGAATGGGAAGAATTGGGACAAAAATTGGAAAATTTTTAAGGGACTTAATTTCAACTGGAATTTTAGCCATTTTTTGACGTGAAATTGTAAACATGTGGACATGGATTTTGAAAATTCTAGAGAGAATTTTAAAAGCTTCAAGAGAATTTCAACAATTTTGAGAGGGATTTGAAAAGTTTCAATGGGAATGGGAAGAATTGGGACAAAAATTGGAAAATTTTTAAGGGACTGAAAAAATTTCAACTGGAATTTTAGCAATTTTTTGACGTGAAATTGTAAACATGTGGACATGGATTTTGAAAATTCTAGAGAGAATTTTAAAAGCTTCAACAGAATTTCAACAATTTGGAGAGGGATTTGAAAAGTTTCAATGGGAATGGGAAGAATTGGGACAAAAATTGGAAAATTTTTAAGGGACTTTGAAAAAATTTCAACTGGAATTTTAGCAATTTTTTGACGTGAAATTGTAAACATGTGGACATGGATTTTGAAAATTCTAGAGAGAATTTTAAAAGCTTCAACAGAATTTCAACAATTTGGAGAGGGATTTGAAAAGTTTCAATGGGAATGGGAAGAATTGGGACAAAAATTGGAAATTTTTAAGGGACTTTGAAAAAATTTCAACTGGAATTTTAGCAATTTTTTGACGTGAAATTGTAAACATGTGGACATGGATTTTGAAACTTCTAGAGAGAATTTTAAAAGCTTCAACAGAATTTCAACAATTTGGAGAGGGATTTGAAAAGTTTCAATGGAATGGGAAGAATTGGGACAAAAATTGGAAAATTTTTAAGGGACTTTGAAAAAATTGCAACTGGAATTTTAGCAATTTTTTGACGTGAAATTGTAAACATGTGGACATGGATTTTGAAAATTCTAGAGAATTTTAAAAGCTTCAACAGAATTTCAACAATTTTGAGAGGGATTTGAAAAGTTTCAATGGGAATGGGAAGAATTGGGACAAAAATTGGAAAATTTTTCAGGGACTTTGAAAAAATTTAAACTGGAATTTTAGCAATTTTTTGACGTGAAATTGTAAACATGTGGACATGGATTTTGAAAATTCTAGAGAGAATTTTAAAAGCTTCAAGAGAATTTCAACAATTTGGAGAGGGATTTGAAAAGTTCAATGGGAATGGGAAGAATTGGGACAAAAATTGGAAAATTTTTAAGGGACTTTGAAAAAATTTCAACTGGAATTTTAGCAATTTTTTGACGTGAAATTGTAAACATGTGGACATGGATTTTGAAACTTCTAGAGAGAATTTTAAAAGCTTCAACAGAATTTCAACAATTTTGAGAGGGATTTGAAAAGTTTCAATGGGAATGGGAAGAATTGGGACAAAAATTGGAAAATTTTTAAGGGACTTTGAAAAAATTTCAACTGGAATTTTAGCCATTTTTTGACGTGAAATTGTAAACATGTGGACATGGATTTTGAAAATTCTAGAGAGAATTTTAAAAGCTTCAACAGAATTTCAACAATTTGGAGAGGGATTTGAAAAGTTTCAATGGGAATGGGAAGAATTGGGACAAAAATTGGAAAATTTTTAAGGGACTTTGAAAAAATTTCAACTGGAATTTTAGCAATTTGGACGTGAAATTGTAAACATGTGGACATGGATTTTGAAACTTCTAGAGAGAATTTTAAAAGCTTCAACAGAATTTCAACAATTTAGAGAGGGATTTGAAAAGTTTCAATGGGAATGGGAAGAATTGGGACAAAAATTGGAAAATTTTTAAGGGACTTTGAAAAAATTGCAACTGGAATTTTAGCAATTTTTTGACGTGAAATTGTAAACATGTGGACATGGATTTTGAAAATTCTAGAGAGAATTTTAAAAGCTTCAACAGAATTTCAACAATTTGGAGAGGGATTTGAAAAGTTTCAATGGGAATGGGAAGAATTGGGACAAAAATTGGAAAATTTTTAAGGGACTTTGAAAAAATTTCAACTGGAATTTTAGCCATTTTTTGACGTGAAATTGTAAACATGTGGACATGGATTTTGAAAATTCTAGAGAGAATTTTAAAAGCTTCAACAGAATTTCAACAATTTTGAGAGGGATTTGAAAAGTTTCAATGGGAATGGGAAGAATTGGGACAAAAATTGGAAAATTTTTAAGGGACTTTGAAAAAATTTCAACTGGAATTTTAGCAATTTTTTGACGTGAAATTGTAAACATGTGGACATGGATTTTGAAAATTCTAGAGAGAATTTTAAAAGCTTCAACAGAATTTCAACAATTTTGAGAGGGATTTGAAAAGTTTCAATGGGAATGGGAAGAATTGGGACAAAAATTGGAAAATTTTTAAGGACTTTGAAAAAATTTCAACTGGAATTTTAGCCATTTTTTGACGTGAAATTGTAAACATGTGGACATGGATTTTGAAAATTCTAGAGAGAATTTTAAAAGCTTCAACAGAATTTCAACAATTTGGAGAGGGATTTGAAAAGTTTCAATGGGAATGGGAAGAATTGGGACAAAAATTGGAAAATTTGAGGGACTTTGAAAAAATTGCAACTGGAATTTTAGCAATTTTTTGACGTGAAATTGTAAACATGTTGAAGTGGATTTTGAAAATTCTAGAGAGAATTTTAAAAGCTTCAAGAGAATTTCAACAATTTTGAGAGGGATTTGAAAAGTTTCAATGGGAATGGGAAGAATTGGGACAAAAATTGGAAAATTTTTAAGGGACTTTGAAAAATTTCAACTGGAATTTTAGCAATTTTTTGACGTGAAATTGTAAACATGTGGACATGGATTTTGAAAATTCTAGAGAGAATTTTAAAAGCTTCAACAGAATTTCAACAATTTTGAGAGGGATTTGAAAAGTTTCAATGGGAATGGGAAGAATTGGGACAAAAATTGGAAAATTTTTAAGGGACTTAATTTCAACTGGAATTTTAGCCATTTTTTGACGTGAAATTGTAAACATGTGGACATGGATTTTGAAAATTCTAGAGAGAATTTTAAAAGCTTCAAGAGAATTTCAACAATTTGGAGAGGGATTTGAAAAGTTTCAATGGGAATGGGAAGAATTGGGACAAAAATTGGAAAATTTTTAAGGGACTTTGAAAAAATTTCAACTGGAATTTTAGCAATTTTTTGACGTGAAATTGTAAACATGTGGACATGGATTTTGAAAATTCTAGAGAGAATTTTAAAAGCTTCAACAGAATTTCAACAATTTAGAGAGGGATTTGAAAAGTTTCAATGGGAATGGGAAGAATTGGGACAAAAATTGGAAAATTTTTAAGGGACTTTGAAAAAATTTCAACTGGAATTTTAGCAATTTTCTGACGTGAAATTGTAAACATGTTGAAGTGGATTTTGAAAATTCTAGAGAGAATCTTAAAAGCTTCAAGAGAATTTCAACAATTTTGAGAGGGATTTGAAAAGTTTCAATGGGAATGGGAAGAATTGGGACAAAAATTGGAAAATTTTTAAGGGACTTAATTTCAACTGGAATTTTAGCCATTTTTTGACGTGAAATTGTAAACATGTGGACATGGATTTTGAAAATTCTAGAGAGAATTTTAAAAGCTTCAACAGAATTTCAACAATTTTGAGAGGGATTTGAAAAGTTTCAATGGGAATGGGAAGAATTGGGACAAAAATTGGAAAATTTTTAAGGGACTTAATTTCAACTGGAATTTTAGCCATTTGTTGACGTGAAATTGTAAACATGTGGACATGGATTTTGAAAATTCTAGAGAGAATTTAAAAGCTTCAACAGAATTTCAACAATTTTGAGAGGGATTTGAAAAGTTTCAATGGGAATGGGAAGAATTGGGACAAAAATTGGAAAATTTTTAAGGGACTGAAAAAATTTCAACTGGAATTTTAGCCATTTTTTGACGTGAAATTGTAAACATGTGGACATGGATTTGAAACTTCTAGAGAGAATTTTAAAAGCTTCAAGAGAATTTCAACAATTTTGAGAGGGATTTGAAAAGTTTCAATGGGAATGGGAAGAATTGGGACAAAAATTGGAAAATTTTTAAGGGACTTTGAAAAAATTTCAACTGGAATTTTAGCAATTTTTTGACGTGAAATTGTAAACATGTGGACATGGATTTTGAAACTTCTAGAGAGAATTTTAAAAGCTTCAACAGAATTTCAACAATTTTGAGAGGGATTTGAAAAGTTTCAATGGGAATGGGAAGAATTGGGACAAAAATTGGAAAATTTTTAAGGGACTTTGAAAAAATTGCAACTGGAATTTTAGCAATTTTTTGACGTGAAATTGTAAATATGTGGACATGGATTTTGAAAATTCTAGAGAGAATTTTAAAAGCTTCAAGAGAATTTCAACAATTTTGAGAGGGATTTGAAAAGTTTCAATGGAATGGGAAGAATTGGGACAAAAATTGGAAAATTTTTAAGGGACTTTGAAAAAATTGCAACTGGAATTTTAGCAATTTTTTGACGTGAAATTGTAAACATGTGGACATGGATTTTGAAAATTCTAGAGAGAATTTTAAAAGCTTCAACAGAATTTCAACAATTTTGAGAGGGATTTGAAAAGTTTCAATGGGAATGGGAAGAATTGACAAAAATTGGAAAATTTTTAAGGGACTTTGAAAAAATTGCAACTGGAATTTTAGCAATTTTTTGACGTGAAATTGTAAACATGTGGACATGGATTTTGAAAATTCTAGAGAGAATTTTAAAAGCTTCAACAGAATTTCAACAATTTTGAGAGGGATTTGAAAAGTTTCAATGGGAATGGGAAGAATTGGGACAAAAATTGGAAAATTTTTAAGGGACTTTAAAAAAATTTCAACTGGAATTTTAGCAATTTTTTGACGTGAAATTGTAAACATGTGGCCATGGATTTTGAAAATTCTAGAGAGAATTTTAAAAGCTTCAAGAGAATTTCAACAATTTTGAGAGGGATTTGAAAAGTTTCAATGGGAATGGGAAGAATTGGGACAAAAATTGGAAAATTTTTAAGGGACTTTGAAAAAATTTCAACTGGAATTTTAGCAATTTTTTGACGTGAAATTGTAAACATGTGGACATGGATTTTGAAAATTCTAGAGAGAATTTTAAAAGCTTCAACAGAATTTCAACAATTTGGAGAGGGATTTGAAAAGTTTCAATGGGAATGGGAAGAATTGGGACAAAAATTGGAAAATTTTTAAGGGACTTTGAAAAAATTGCAACTGGAATTTTAGCCATTTTTTGACGTGAAATTGTAAACATGTGGACATGGATTTTGAAAATTCTAGAGAGAATTTTAAAAGCTTCAACAGAATTTCAACAATTTTGAGAGGGATTTGAAAAGTTTCAATGGGAATGGTAAGAATTGGGACAAAAATTGGAAAATTTTTAAGGGACTTCGAAAAAATTTCAACTGGAATTTTAGCAATTTTCTGACGTGAAATTGTAAACATGTTGAAGTGGATTTTGAAAATTCTAGAGAGAATTTTAAAAGCTTCAACAGAATTTCAACAATTTGGAGAGGGATTTGAAAAGTTTCAATGGGAATGGGAAGAATTGGGACAAAAATTGGAAAATTTTTAAGGGACTTTGAAAAAATTTCAACTGGAATTTTAGCAATTTTTTGACGTGAAATTGTAAACATGTGGACATGGATTTTGAAAATTCTAGAGAGAATTTTAAAAGCTTCAAGAGAATTTCAACAATTTTGAGAGGGATTTGAAAAGTTTCAATGGGAATGGGAAGAATTGGGACAAAAATTGGAAAATTTTTAAGGGACTTTGAAAAAATTTCAACTGGAATTTTAGCAATTTTTTGACGTGAAATTGTAAACATGTGGACATGGATTTTGAAAATTCTAGAGAGAATTTTAAAAGCTTCAACAGAATTTCAACAATTTGGAGAGGGATTTGAAAAGTTTCAATGGGAATGGGAAGAATTGGGACAAAAATTGGAAAGTTTTTAAGGGACTTTGAAAAAATTTCAACTGGAATTTTAGCAATTTTTTGACGTGAAATTGTAAACATGTGGACATGGATTTTGAAACTTCTAGAGAGAATTTTAAAAGCTTCAAGAGAATTTCAACAATTTTGAGAGGGATTTGAAAAGTTTCAATGGGAATGGGAAGAATTGGGACAAAAATTGGAAAATTTTTAAGGGACTTTGAAAAAATTTCAACTGGAATTTTAGCCATTTTTTGACGTGAAATTGTAAACATGTGGACATGGATTTTGAAAATTCTAGAGAGAATTTTAAAAGCTTCAACAGAATTTCAACAATTTTGAGAGGGATTTGAAAAGTTTCAATGGGAATGGGAAGAATTGGGACAAAAATTGGAAAATTTTTCAGGGACTTTGAAAAAATTTCAACTGGAATTTTAGCAATTTTTTGACGTGAAATTGTAAACATGTGGACATGGATTTTGAAAATTCTAGAGAGAATTTTAAAAGCTTCAACAGAATTTCAACAATTTTGAGAGGGATTTGAAAAGTTTCAATGGGAATGGGAAGAATTGGGACAAAAATTGGAAAATTTTTAAGGGACTTTGAAAAAATTTCAACTGGAATTTTAGCAATTTTTTGACGTGAAATTGTAAACATGTGGACATGGATTTTGAAAATTCTAGAGAGAATTTTAAAAGCTTCAACAGAATTTCAACAATTTGGAGAGGGATTTGAAAAGTTTCAATGGGAATGGGAAGAATTGGGACAAAAATTGGAAAATTTTTAAGGGACTTTGAAAAAATTTCAGCTGGAATTTTAGCCATTTTTTGACGTGAAATTGTAAACATGTGGACATGGATTTTGAAAATTCTAGAGAGAATTTTAAAAGCTTCAAGAGAATTTCAACAATGTTGAGAGGGATTTGAAAAGTTTCAATGGGAATGGGAAGAATTGGGACAAAAATTGGAAAATATTTAAGGGACTTTGAAAAAATTTCAACTGGAATTTTAGCAATTTTTTGACGTGAAATTGTAAACATGTGGACATGGATTTTGAAAATTCTAGAGAGAATTTTAAAAGCTTCAACAGAATTTCAACAATTTTGAGAGGGATTTGAAAAGTTTCAATGGGAATGGGAAGAATTGGGACAAAAATTGGAAAATTTTTCAGGGACTTTGAAAAAATTTCAACTGGAATTTTAGCAATTTTTTGACGTGAAATTGTAAACATGTGGACATGGATTTTGAAAATTCTAGAGAGAATTTTAAAAGCTTCAACAGAATTTCAACAATTTTGAGAGGGATTTGAAAAGTTTCAATGGGAATGGGAAGAATTGGGACAAAAATTGGAAAATTTTTAAGAGACTTAATTTCAACTGGAATTTTAGCAATTTTTTGACGTGAAATTGTAAACATGTGGACATGGATTTTGAAAATTCTAGAGAGAATTTTAAAAGCTTCAACAGAATTTCAACAATTTGGAGAGGGATTTGAAAAGTTTCAATGGGAATGGGAAGAATTGGGACAAAAATTGGAAAATTTTTAAGGGACTTTGAAAAAATTTCAACTGGAATTTTAGCAATTTTTTGACGTGAAATTGTAAACATGTGGACATGGATTTTGAAAATTCTAGAGAGAATTTTAAAAGCTTCAACAGAATTTCAACAATTTGGAGAGGGATTTGAAAAGTTTCAATGGGAATGGGAAGAATTGGGACAAAAATTGGAAAATTTTTAAGGGACTTTGAAAAAATTTCAGCTGGAATTTTAGCCATTTTTTGACGTGAAATTGTAAACATGTGGACATGGATTTTGAAAATTCTAGAGAGAATTTTAAAAGCTTCAAGAGAATTTCAACAATGTTGAGAGGGATTTGAAAAGTTTCAATGGGAATGGGAAGAATTGGGACAAAAATTGGAAAATTTTTAAGGGACTTTAAAAAATTTCAACTGGAATTTTAGCAATTTTTTGACGTGAAATTGTAAACATGTGGACATGGATTTTGAAAATTCTAGAGAGAATTTTAAAAGCTTCAACAGAATTTCAACAATTTTGAGAGGGATTTGAAAAGTTTCAATGGGAATGGGAAGAATTGGGACAAAAATTGGAAAATTTTTCAGGGACTTTGAAAAAATTTCAACTGGAATTTTAGCCATTTATGACGTGAAATTGTAAACATGTGGACATGGATTTTGAAAATTCTAGAGAGAATTTTAAAAGCTTCAACAGAATTTCAACAATTTTGAGAGGGATTTGAAAAGTTTCAATGGGAATGGGAAGAATTGGGACAAAAATTGGAAAATTTTTAAGGGACTTTGAAAAAATTTCAACTGGAATTTTAGCCATTTTTTGACGTGAAATTGTAAACATGTGGACATGGATTTTGAAACTTCTAGAGAGAATTTTAAAAGCTTCAAGAGAATTTCAACAATTTTGAGAGGGATTTGAAAAGTTTCAATGGGAATGGGAAGAATTGGGACAAAAATTGGAAAATTTTTAAGGGACTTTAAAAAATTTCAACTGGAATTTTAGCCATTTTTTGACGTGAAATTGTAAACATGTGGACATGGATTTTGAAAATTCTAGAGAGAATTTTAAAAGCTTCAACAGAATTTCAACAATTTTGAGAGGGATTTGAAAAGTTTCAATGGGAATGGTAAGAATTGGGACAAAAATTGGAAAATTTTTAAGGGACTTCGAAAATATTTCAACTGGAATTTTAGCAATTTTCTGACGTGAAATTGTAAACATGTTGAAGTGGATTTTGAAAATTCTAGAGAGAATTTTAAAAGCTTCAACAGAATTTCAACAATTTTGAGAGGGATTTGAAAAGTTTCAATGGGAATGGGAAGAATTGGGACAAAAATTGGAAAATTTTTAAGGGACTTTGAAAAAATTTCAACTGGAATTTTAGCAATTTTTTGACGTGAAATTGTAAACATGTGGACATGGATTTTGAAAATTCTAGAGAGAATTTTAAAAGCTTCAAGAGAATTTCAACAATTTTGAGAGGGATTTGAAAAGTTTCAATGGGAATGGGAAGAATTGGGACAAAAATTGGAAAATTTTTAAGGGACTTTGAAAAAATTTCAACTGGAATTTTAGCAATTTTTTGACGTGAAATCGTAAACATGTGGACATGGATTTTGAAAATTCTAGAGAGAATTTTAAAAGCTTCAACAGAATTTCAACAATTTTGAGAGGGATTTGAAAAGTTTCAATGGGAATGGGAAGAATTGGGACAAAAATTGGAAAATTTTTCAGGGACTTTGAAAAAATTTCAACTGGAATTTTAGCAATTTTTTGATGTGAAATTGTAAACATGTGGCCATGGATTTTGAAAATTCTAGAGAGAATTTTAAAAGCTTCAAGAGAATTTCAACAATTTTGAGAGGGATTTGAAAAGTTTCAATGGGAATGGGAAGAATTGGGACAAAAATTGGAAAATTTTTAAGGGACTTTGAAAAAATTTCAACTGGAATTTTAGCAATTTTTTGACGTGAAATTGTAAACATGTGGACATGGATTTTGAAAATTCTAGAGAGAATTTTAAAAGCTTCAACAGAATTTCAACAATTTGGAGAGGGATTTGAAAAGTTTCAATGGGAATGGGAAGAATTGGGACAAAAATTGGAAAATTTTTAAGGGACTTTGAAAAAATTGCAACTGGAATTTTAGCCATTTTTTGACGTGAAATTGTAAACATGTGGACATGGATTTTGAAAATTCTAGAGAGAATTTTAAAAGCTTCAAGAGAATTTCAACAATTTTGAGAGGGATTTGAAAAGTTTCAATGGGAATGGGAAGAATTGGGACAAAAATTGGAAAATTTTTAAGGGACTTTGAAAAAATTTCAACTGGAATTTTAGCAATTTTTTGACGTGAAATTGTAAACATGTGGACATGGATTTTGAAACTTCTAGAGAGAATTTTAAAAGCTTCAACAGAATTTCAACAATTTGGAGAGGGATTTGAAAAGTTTCAATGGGAATGGGAAGAATTGGGACAAAAATTGGAAAGTTTTTAAGGGACTTTGAAAAAATTTCAACTGGAATTTTAGCAATTTTTTGACGTGAAATTGTAAACATGTGGACATGGATTTTGAAACTTCTAGAGAGAATTTTAAAAGCTTCAAGAGAATTTCAACAATTTTGAGAGGGATTTGAAAAGTTTCAATGGGAATGGGAAGAATTGGGACAAAAATTGGAAAATTTTTAAGGGACTTTGAAAAAATTGCAACTGGAATTTTAGCAATTTTTTGACGTGAAATTGTAAACATGTGGACATGGATTTTGAAACTTCTAGAGAGAATTTTAAAAGCTTCAAGAGAATTTCAACAATTTGGAGAGGGATTTGAAAAGTTTCAATGGGAATGGGAAGAATTGGGACAAAAATTGGAAAATTTTTAAGGGACTTAATTTCAACTGGAATTTTAGCAATTTTTTGACGTGAAATTGTAAACATGTGGCCATGGATTTTGAAAATTCTAGAGAGAATTTTAAAAGCTTCAACAGAATTTCAACAATTTTGAGAGGGATTTGAAAAGTTTCAATGGGAATGGGAAGAATTGGGACAAAAATTGGAAAATTTTTAAGGGACTTTGAAAAAATTTCAACTGGAATTTTAGCAATTTGGACGTGAAATTGTAAACATGTGGACATGGATTTTGAAACTTCTAGAGAGAATTTTAAAAGCTTCAACAGAATTTCAACAATTTAGAGAGGGATTTGAAAAGTTTCAATGGAAATGGGAAGAATTGGGACAAAAATTGGAAAATTTTTAAGGGACTTTGAAAAAATTGCAACTGGAATTTTAGCAATTTTTTGACGTGAAATCGTAAACATGTGGACATGGATTTTGAAAATTCTAGAGAGAATTTTAAAAGCTTCAACAGAATTTCAACAATTTGGAGAGGGATTTGAAAAGTTTCAATGGGAATGGGAAGAATTGGGACAAAAATTGGAAAATTTTTAAGGGACTTTGAAAAAATTGCAACTGGAATTTTAGCAATTTTTTGACGTGAAATTGTAAACATGTGGACATGGATTTTGAAAATTCTAGAGAGAATTTTAAAAGCTTCAACAGAATTTCAACAATTTTGAGAGGGATTTGAAAAGTTTCAATGGGAATGGGAAGAATTGGGACAAAAATTGGAAAATTTTTAAGGGACTTTGAAAAAATTGCAACTGGAATTTTAGCAATTTTTTGACGTGAAATTGTAAACATGTGGACATGGATTTTGAAAATTCTAGAGAGAATTTTAAAAGCTTCAACAGAATTTCAACAATTTTGAGAGGGATTTGAAAAGTTTCAATGGGAATGGTAAGAATTGGGACAAAAATTGGAAAATTTTTAAGGGACTTTGAAAAAATTTCAACTGGAATTTTAGCAATTTTTTGACGTGAAATTGTAAACATGTGGACATGGATTTTGAAACTTCTAGAGAGAATTTTAAAAGCTTCAACAGAATTTCAACAATTTAGAGAGGGATTTGAAAAGTTTCAATGGGAATGGGAAGAATTGGGACAAAAATTGGAAAATTTTTAAGGGACTTTGAAAAAATTTCAACTGGAATTTTAGCAATTTTTTGACGTGAAATTGTAAACATGTGGCCATGGATTTTGAAAATTCTAGAGAGAATTTTAAAAGCTTCAAGAGAATTTCAACAATTTTGAGAGGGATTTGAAAAGTTTCAATGGGAATGGGAAGAATTGGGACAAAAATTGGAAAATTTTTAAGGGACTTTGAAAAAATTTCAACTGGAATTTTAGCAATTTTTTGACGTGAAATTGTAAACATGTGGACATGGATTTTGAAAATTCTAGAGAGATTCTTAAAAGCTTCAACAGAATTTCAACAATTTTGAGAGGGATTTGAAAAGTTTCAATGGGAATGGGAAGAATTGGGACAAAAATTGGAAAATTTTTAAGGGACTTTAAAAAATTTCAACTGGAATTTTAGCAATTTTTTGACGTGAAATTGTAAACATGTGGACATGGATTTTGAAACTTCTAGAGAGAATTTTAAAATCTTCAACAGAATTTCAACAATTTAGAGAGGGATTTGAAAAGTTTCAATGGGAATGGGAAGAATTGGGACAAAAATTGGAAAATTTTTAAGGGACTTTGAAAAAATTGCAACTGGAATTTTAGCAATTTTTTGACGTGAAATTGTAAACATGTGGACATGGATTTTGAAAATTCTAGAGAGAATTTTAAAAGCTTCAACAGAATTTCAACAATTTTGAGAGGGATTTGAAAAGTTTCAATGGGAATGGGAAGAATTGGGACAAAAATTGGAAAATTTTTCAGGGACTTTGAAAAAATTTCAACTGGAATTTTAGCAATTTTTTGACGTGAAATTGTAAACATGTGGACATGGATTTTGAAAATTCTAGAGAGAATTTTAAAAGCTTCAACAGAATTTCAACAATTTTGAGAGGGATTTGAAAAGTTTCAATGGGAATGGGAAGAATTGGGACAAAAATTGGAAAATTTTTAAGGGACTTTGAAAAAATTGCAACTGGAATTTTAGCAATTTTTTGACGTGAAATTGTAAACATGTGGACATGGATTTTGAAACTTCTAGAGAGAATTTTAAAAGCTTCAACAGAATTTCAACAATTTTGAGAGGGATTTGAAAAGTTTCAATGGGAATGGGAAGAATTGGGACAAAAATTGGAAAATTTTTAAGGGACTTTGAAAAAATTGCAACTGGAATTTTAGCAATTTTTTGACGTGAAATTGTAAACATGTGGACATGGATTTTGAAAATTCTAGAGAGAATTTTAAAAGCTTCAACAGAATTTCAATAATTTGGAGAGGGATTTGAAAAGTTTCAATGGGAATGGGAAGAATTGGGACAAAAATTGGAAAATTTTGAAGGGACTTTGAAAAAATTTCAACTGGAATTTTAGCAATTTTTTGACGTGAAATTGTAAACATGTGGCCATGGATTTTGAAAATTCTAGAGAGAATTTTAAAAGCTTCAACAGAATTTCAACAATTTTGAGAGGGATTTGAAAAGTTTCAATGGGAATGGGAAGAATTGGGACAAAAATTGGAAAATTTTGAAGGGACTTTGAAAAAATTTCAACTGGAATTTTAGCCATTTTCTGACGTGAAATTGTAAACATGTTGAAGTGGATTTTGAAAATTCTAGAGAGAATTTTAAAAGCTTCAACAGAATTTCAACAATTTGGAGAGGGATTTGAAAAGTTTCAATGGGAATGGGAAGAATTGGGACAAAAATTGGAAAATTTTTAAGGGACTTTGAAAAAATTGCAACTGGAATTTTAGCAATTTTTTGACGTGAAATTGTAAACATGTGGACATGGATTTTGAAAATTCTAGAGAGAATTTTAAAAGCTTCAAGAGAATTTCAACAATTTTGAGAGGGATTTGAAAAGTTTCAATGGGAATGGGAAGAATTGGGACAAAAATTGGAAAATTTTTAAGGGACTTTGAGAAAATTTCAACTGGAATTTTAGCCATTTTTTGACGTGAAATTGTAAATATGTGGACATGGATTTTGAAAATTCTAGAGAGAATTTTAAAAGCTTCAACAGAATTTCAACAATTTTGAGAGGGATTTGAAAAGTTTCAATGGGAATGGGAAGAATTGGGACAAAAATTGGAAAATTTTTAAGGGACTTTGAAAAAATTTCAACTGGAATTTTAGCAATTTTTTGACGTGAAATTGTAAATATGTGGACATGGATTTTGAAACTTCTAGAGAGAATTTTAAAAGCTTCAACAGAATTTCAACAATTTTGAGAGGGATTTGAAAAGTTTCAA
The DNA here is from genome assembly GCF_964273445.1 of Streptopelia decaocto. Taxonomy (NCBI): domain Eukaryota; kingdom Metazoa; phylum Chordata; class Aves; order Columbiformes; family Columbidae; genus Streptopelia; species Streptopelia decaocto. Next base: position 45,971 of record NW_028116632.1, on the reverse strand, counting down.
TGGGAATGGGAAGAATTGGGACAAAAATTGGAAAATTTTTAAGGGACTTTGAAAAAATTGCAACTGGAATTTTAGCAATTTTTTGACGTGAAATTGTAAACATGTGGGCATGGATTTTGAAAATTCTAGAGAATTTTAAAAGCTTCAACAGAATTTCAACAATTTTGAGAGGGATTTGAAAAGTTTCAATGGGAATGGGAAGAATTGGGACAAAAATTGGAAAATTTTTAAGGGACTTTGAAAAAATTTAAACTGGAATTTTAGCAATTTTTTGACGTGAAATTGTAAATATGTGGACATGGATTTTGAAAATTCTAGAGAGAATTTTAAAAGCTTCAACAGAATTTCAACAATTTTGAGAGGGATTTGAAAAGTTTCAATGGGAATGGGAAGAATTGGGACAAAAATTGGAAAATTTTTCAGGGACTTTGAAAAAATTTCAACTGGAATTTTAGCAATTTTTTGACGTGAAATTGTAAACATGTGGCCATGGATTTTGAAAATTCTAGAGAGAATTTTAAAAGCTTCAACAGAATTTCAACAATTTTGAGAGGGATTTGAAAAGTTTCAATGGGAATGGGAAGAATTGGGACAAAAATTGGAAAATTTTTAAGGGACTTTGAAAAAATTTCAACTGGAATTTTAGCAATTTGGACGTGAAATTGTAAACATGTGGACATGGATTTTGAAACTTCTAGAGAGAATTTTAAAATCTTCAACAGAATTTCAACAATTTAGAGAGGGATTTGAAAAGTTTCAATGGGAATGGGAAGAATTGGGACAAAAATTGGAAAATTTTTAAGGGACTTTGAAAAAATTTCAACTGGAATTTTAGCAATTTTTTGACGTGAAATTGTAAACATGTGGACATGGATTTTGAAAATTCTAGAGAGAATTTTAAAAGCTTCAACAGAATTTCAACAATTTGGAGAGGGATTTGAAAAGTTTCAATGGGAATGGGAAGAATTGGGACAAAAATTGGAAAATTTTTAAGGGACTTTGAAAAAATTGCAACTGGAATTTTAGCAATTTTTTGACGTGAAATTGTAAACATGTGGACATGGATTTTGAAAATTCTAGAGAGAATTTTAAAAGCTTCAAGAGAATTTCAACAATTTTGAGAGGGATTTGAAAAGTTTCAATGGGAATGGGAAGAATTGGGACAAAAATTGGAAAATTTTTAAGGGACTTTGAAAAAATTGCAACTGGAATTTTAGCAATTTTTTGACGTGAAATTGTAAACATGTGGACATGGATTTTGAAACTTCTAGAGAGAATTTTAAAAGCTTCAAGAGAATTTCAACAATTTTGAGAGGGATTTGAAAAGTTTCAATGGGAATGGGAAGAATTGGGACAAAAATTGGAAAATTTTTAAGGGACTTTGAAAAAATTGCAACTGGAATTTTAGCAATTTTTTGACGTGAAATTGTAAACATGTGGACATGGATTTTGAAAATTCTAGAGAGAATTTTAAAAGCTTCAACAGAATTTCAACAATTTGGAGAGGGATTTGAAAAGTTTCAATGGGAATGGGAAGAATTGGGACAAAAATTGGAAAATTTTGAAGGGACTTTGAAAAAATTTCAACTGGAATTTTAGCAATTTTTTGACGTGAAATTGTAAACATGTGGCCATGGATTTTGAAAATTCTAGAGAGAATTTTAAAAGCTTCAACAGAATTTCAACAATTTTGAGAGGGATTTGAAAAGTTTCAATGGGAATGGGAAGAATTGGGACAAAAATTGGAAAATTTTTAAGGGACTTTGAAAAAATTTCAACTGGAATTTTAGCCATTTTCTGACGTGAAATTGTAAACATGTTGAAGTGGATTTTGAAAATTCTAGAGAGAATTTTAAAAGCTTCAACAGAATTTCAACAATTTTGAGAGGGATTTGAAAAGTTTCAATGGGAATGGGAAGAATTGGGACAAAAATTGGAAAATTTTTAAGGGACTTTGAAAAAATTGCAACTGGAATTTTAGCAATTTTTTGACGTGAAATTGTAAACATGTGGACATGGATTTTGAAAATTCTAGAGAGAATTTTAAAAGCTTCAAGAGAATTTCAACAATTTTGAGAGGGATTTGAAAAGTTTCAATGGGAATGGGAAGAATTGGGACAAAAATTGGAAAATTTTTAAGGGACTTTGAGAAAATTTCAACTGGAATTTTAGCCATTTTTTGACGTGAAATTGTAAATATGTGGACATGGATTTTGAAAATTCTAGAGAGAATTTTAAAAGCTTCAACAGAATTTCAACAATTTGGAGAGGGATTTGAAAAGTTTCAATGGGAATGGGAAGAATTGGGACAAAAATTGGAAAATTTTTAAGGGACTTTGAAAAAATTTCAACTGGAATTTTAGCAATTTTTTGACGTGAAATTGTAAATATGTGGACATGGATTTTGAAACTTCTAGAGAGAATTTTAAAAGCTTCAACAGAATTTCAACAATTTGGAGAGGGATTTGAAAAGTTTCAATGGGAATGGGAAGAATTGGGACAAAAATTGGAAAATTTTTAAGGGACTTTGAAAAAATTGCAACTGGAATTTTAGCAATTTTTTGACGTGAAATTGTAAACATGTGGACATGGATTTTGAAAATTCTAGAGAATTTTAAAAGCTTCAACAGAATTTCAACAATTTTGAGAGGGATTTGAAAAGTTTCAATGGGAATGGGAAGAATTGGGACAAAAATTGGAAAATTTTTAAGGGACTTTGAAAAAATTTAAACTGGAATTTTAGCAATTTTTTGACGTGAAATTGTAAATATGTGGACATGGATTTTGAAAATTCTAGAGAGAATTTTAAAAGCTTCAACAGAATTTCAACAATTTAGAGAGGGATTTGAAAAGTTTCAATGGGAATGGGAAGAATTGGGACAAAAATTGGAAAATTTTTAAGGGACTTTGAAAAAATTGCAACTGGAATTTTAGCAATTTTTTGACGTGAAATTGTCAACATGTGGACATGGATTTTGAAAATTCTAGAGAGAATTTTAAAAGCTTCAACAGAATTTCAACAATTTTGAGAGGGATTTGAAAAGTTTCAATGGGAATGGGAAGAATTGGGACAAAAATTGGAAAATTTTTAAGGGACTTTGAAAAAATTGCAACTGGAATTTTAGCAATTTTTTGACGTGAAATTGTAAACATGTGGACATGGATTTTGAAAATTCTAGAGAGAATTTTAAAAGCTTCAACAGAATTTCAACAATTTTGAGAGGGATTTGAAAAGTTTCAATGGGAATGGGAAGAATTGGGACAAAAATTGGAAAATTTTTAAGGGACTTTGAAAAAATTGCAACTGGAATTTTAGCAATTTTTTGACGTGAAATTGTAAACATGTGGACATGGATTTTGAAACTTCTAGAGAGAATTTTAAAAGCTTCAAGAGAATTTCAACAATTTGGAGAGGGATTTGAAAAGTTTCAATGGGAATGGGAAGAATTGGGACAAAAATTGGAAAATTTTTAAGGGACTTTGAAAAAATTGCAACTGGAATTTTAGCAATTTTTTGACGTGAAATTGTAAACATGTGGACATGGATTTTGAAAATTCTAGAGAGAATTTTAAAAGCTTCAACAGAATTTCAACAATTTGGAGAGGGATTTGAAAAGTTTCAATGGGAATGGGAAGAATTGGGACAAAAATTGGAAAATTTTTAAGGGACTTTGAAAAAATTGCAACTGGAATTTTAGCAATTTTTTGACGTGAAATTGTAAACATGTGGACATGGATTTTGAAAATTCTAGAGAGAATTTTAAAAGCTTCAAGAGAATTTCAACAATTTTGAGAGGGATTTGAAAAGTTTCAATGGGAATGGGAAGAATTGGGACAAAAATTGGAAAATTTTTAAGGGACTTTGAGAAAATTTCAACTGGAATTTTAGCCATTTTTTGACGTGAAATTGTAAATATGTGGACATGGATTTTGAAAATTCTAGAGAGAATTTTAAAAGCTTCAACAGAATTTCAACAATTTGGAGAGGGATTTGAAAAGTTTCAATGGGAATGGGAAGAATTGGGACAAAAATTGGAAAATTTTTAAGGGACTTTGAAAAAATTTCAACTGGAATTTTAGCAATTTTTTGACGTGAAATTGTAAATATGTGGACATGGATTTTGAAACTTCTAGAGAGAATTTTAAAAGCTTCAACAGAATTTCAACAATTTGGAGAGGGATTTGAAAAGTTTCAATGGGAATGGGAAGAATTGGGACAAAAATTGGAAAATTTTTAAGGGACTTTGAAAAAATTGCAACTGGAATTTTAGCAATTTTTTGACGTGAAATTGTAAACATGTGGACATGGATTTTGAAAATTCTAGAGAATTTTAAAAGCTTCAACAGAATTTCAACAATTTTGAGAGGGATTTGAAAAGTTTCAATGGGAATGGGAAGAATTGGGACAAAAATTGGAAAATTTTTAAGGGACTTTGAAAAAATTTAAACTGGAATTTTAGCAATTTTTTGACGTGAAATTGTAAATATGTGGACATGGATTTTGAAAATTCTAGAGAGAATTTTAAAAGCTTCAACAGAATTTCAACAATTTTGAGAGGGATTTGAAAAGTTTCAATGGGAATGGGAAGAATTGGGACAAAAATTGGAAAATTTTTAAGGGACTTTGAAAAAATTGCAACTGGAATTTTAGCAATTTTTTGACGTGAAATTGTAAACATGTGGACATGGATTTTGAAAATTCTAGAGAGAATTTTAAAAGCTTCAACAGAATTTCAACAATTTTGAGAGGGATTTGAAAAGTTTCAATGGGAATGGGAAGAATTGGGACAAAAATTGGAAAATTTTTAAGGGACTTTGAAAAAATTTCAACTGGAATTTTAGCAATTTTTTGACGTGAAATTGTAAACATGTGGACATGGATTTTGAAAATTCTAGAGAGAATTTTAAAAGCTTCAACAGAATTTCAACAATTTTGAGAGGGATTTGAAAAGTTTCAATGGGAATGGGAAGAATTGGGACAAAAATTGGAAAATTTTTCAGGGACTTTGAAAAAATTGCAACTGGAATTTTAGCAATTTTTTGACGTGAAACTGTAAACATGTGGACATGGATTTTGAAAATTCTAGAGAGAATTTTAAAAGCTTCAACAGAATTTCAACAATTTGGAGAGGGATTTGAAAAGTTTCAATGGGAATGGGAAGAATTGGGACAAAAATTGGAAAATTTTTAAGGGACTTTGAAAAAATTGCAACTGGAATTTTAGCAATTTTTTGACGTGAAATTGTAAATATGTGGACATGGATTTTGAAAATTCTAGAGAGAATTTTAAAAGCTTCAACAGAATTTCAACAATTTTGAGAGGGATTTGAAAAGTTTCAATGGGAATGGGAAGAATTGGGACAAAAATTGGAAAATTTTTAAGGGACTTTGAAAAAATTGCAACTGGAATTTTAGCAATTTTTTGACGTGAAATTGTAAACATGTGGACATGGATTTTGAAAATTCTAGAGAATTTTAAAAGCTTCAACAGAATTTCAACAATTTTGAGAGGGATTTGAAAAGTTTCAATGGGAATGGGAAGAATTGGGACAAAAATTGGAAAATTTTTAAGGGACTTTGAAAAAATTTCAACTGGAATTTTAGCCATTTTTTGACGTGAAATTGTAAACATGTGGACATGGATTTTGAAAATTCTAGAGAGAATTTTAAAAGCTTCAACAGAATTTCAACAATTTTGAGAGGGATTTGAAAAGTTTCAATGGGAATGGGAAGAATTGGGACAAAAATTGGAAAATTTTTAAGGGACTTTGAAAAAATTTCAACTGGAATTTTAGCCATTTTTTGACGTGAAATTGTAAACATGTGGACATGGATTTTGAAAATTCTAGAGAGAATTTTAAAAGCTTCAAGAGAATTTCAACAATTTTGAGAGGGATTTGAAAAGTTTCAATGGGAATGGGAAGACTTGGGACAAAAATTGGAAAATATTTAAGGGACTTTGAAAAAATTTCAACTGGAATTTTAGCAATTTTTTGACGTGAAATTGTAAACATGTGGACATGGATTTTGAAAATTCTAGAGAGATTTTTAAAAGCTTCAACAGAATTTCAACAATTTTGAGAGGGATTTGAAAAGTTTCAATGGGAATGGGAAGAATTGGGACAAAAATTGGAAAATTTTTAAGGGACTTTAAAAAATTTTACCTGGAATTTTAGCAATTTTTTGACGTGAAATTGTAAACATGTGGACATGGATTTTGAAACTTCTAGAGAGAATTTTAAAAGCTTCAACAGAATTTCAACAATTTAGAGAGGGATTTGAAAAGTTTCAATGGGAATGGGAAGAATTGGGACAAAAATTGGAAAATTTTTCAGGGACTTTGAAAAAATTTCAACTGGAATTTTAGCAATTTTTTGACGTGAAATTGTAAACATGTGGCCATGGATTTTGAAAATTCTAGAGAGAATTTTAAAAGCTTCAACAGAATTTCAACAATTTTGAGAGGGATTTGAAAAGTTTCAATGGGAATGGGAAGAATTGGGACAAAAATTGGAAAATTTTTAAGGGACTTTGAAAAAATTGCAACTGGAATTTTAGCAATTTGGACGTGAAATTGTAAACATGTGGACATGGATTTTGAAACTTCTAGAGAGAATTTTAAAAGCTTCAACAGAATTTCAACAATTTTGAGAGGGATTTGAAAAGTTTCAATGGGAATGGGAAGAATTGGGACAAAAATTGGAAAATTTTTAAGGGACTTTGAAAAAATTGCAACTGGAATTTTAGCAATTTTTTGACGTGAAATTGTAAACATGTGGACATGGATTTTGAAAATTCTAGAGAGAATTTTAAAAGCTTCAACAGAATTTCAACAATTTTGAGAGGGATTTGAAAAGTTTCAATGGGAATGGGAAGAATTGGGACAAAAATTGGAAAATTTTGAAGGGACTTTGAAAAAATTTCAACTGGAATTTTAGCAATTTTTTGACATGAAATTGTAAACATGTGGACATGGATTTTGAAAATTCTAGAGAGAATTTTAAAAGCTTCAACAGAATTTCAACAATTTTGAGAGGGATTTGAAAAGTTTCAATGGGAATGGGAAGAATTGGGACAAAAATTGGAAAATTTTTAAGGGACTTTGAAAAAATTGCAACTGGAATTTTAGCAATTTTTTGACGTGAAATTGTAAATATGTGGACATGGATTTTGAAAATTCTAGAGAGAATTTTAAAAGCTTCAACAGAATTTCAACAATTTTGAGAGGGATTTGAAAAGTTTCAATGGGAATGGGAAGAATTGGGACAAAAATTGGAAAATTTTTCAGGGACTTTGAAAAAATTTCAACTGGAATTTTAGCAATTTTTTGACGTGAAATTGTAAACATGTGGCCATGGATTTTGAAAATTCTAGAGAGAATTTTAAAAGCTTCAACAGAATTTCAACAATTTTGAGAGGGATTTGAAAAGTTTCAATGGGAATGGGAAGAATTGGGACAAAAATTGGAAAATTTTGAAGGGACTTTGAAAAAATTTCAACTGGAATTTTAGCAATTTTTTGACATGAAATTGTAAACATGTGGACATGGATTTTGAAAATTCTAGAGAGAATTTTAAAAGCTTCAACAGAATTTCAACAATTTTGAGAGGGATTTGAAAAGTTTCAATGGGAATGGGAAGAATTGGGACAAAAATTGGAAAATTTTTAAGGGACTTTGAAAAAATTGCAACTGGAATTTTAGCAATTTTTTGACGTGAAATTGTAAATATGTGGACATGGATTTTGAAAATTCTAGAGAGAATTTTAAAAGCTTCAACAGAATTTCAACAATTTTGAGAGGGATTTGAAAAGTTTCAATGGGAATGGGAAGAATTGGGACAAAAATTGGAAAATTTTTAAGGGACTTTGAAAAAATTTCAACTGGAATTTTAGCAATTTTTTGACGTGAAATTGTAAATATGTGGACATGGATTTTGAAAATTCTAGAGAGAATTTTAAAAGCTTCAAGAGAATTTCAACAATTTTGAGAGGGATTTGAAAAGTTTCAATGGGAATGGGAAGAATTGGGACAAAAATTGGAAAATTTTTAAGGGACTTTGAAAAAATTTCAACTGGAATTTTAGCCATTTTTTGACGTGAAATTGTAAACATGTGGACATGGATTTTGAAAATTCTAGAGAGAATTTTAAAAGCTTCAAGAGAATTTCAACAATTTGGAGAGGGATTTGAAAAGTTTCAATGGGAATGGGAAGAATTGGGACAAAAATTGGAAAATTTTTAAGGGACTTTGAAAAAATTTCAACTGGAATTTTAGCAATTTTTTGACGTGAAATTGTAAACATGTGGCCATGGATTTTGAAAATTCTAGAGAGAATTTTAAAAGCTTCAACAGAATTTCAACAATTTTGAGAGGGATTTGAAAAGTTTCAATGGGAATGGGAAGAATTGGGACAAAAATTGGAAAATTTTTAAGGGACTTTAAAAAATTTCAACTGGAATTTTAGCAATTTGGACGTGAAATTGTAAACATGTGGACATGGATTTTGAAACTTCTAGAGAGAATTTTAAAAGCTTCAACAGAATTTCAACAATTTTGAGAGGGATTTGAAAAGTTTCAATGGGAATGGGAAGAATTGGGACAAAAATTGGAAAATTTTTAAGGGACTTTGAAAAAATTGCAACTGGAATTTTAGCAATTTTTTGACGTGAAATTGTAAACATGTGGACATGGATTTTGAAAATTCTAGAGAGAATTTTAAAAGCTTCAACAGAATTTCAACAATTTAGAGAGGGATTTGAAAAGTTTCAATGGGAATGGGAAGAATTGGGACAAAAATTGGAAAATTTTTCAGGGACTTTGAAAAAATTTCAACTGGAATTTTAGCAATTTTTTGACGTGAAATTGTAAACATGTGGACATGGATTTTGAAAATTCTAGAGAGAATTTTAAAAGCTTCAACAGAATTTCAACAATTTTGAGAGGGATTTGAAAAGTTTCAATGGGAATGGGAAGAATTGGGACAAAAATTGGAAAATTTTTCAGGGACTTTGAAAAAATTTCAACTAGAATTTTAGCAATTTTTTGACGTGAAATTGTAAACATGTGGCCATGGATTTTGAAAATTCTAGAGAGAATTTTAAAAGCTTCAACAGAATTTCAACAATTTTGAGAGGGATTTGAAAAGTTTCAATGGGAATGGGAAGAATTGGGACAAAAATTGGAAAATTTTTAAGGGACTTTGAAAAAATTGCAACTGGAATTTTAGCAATTTGGACGTGAAATTGTAAACATGTGGACATGGATTTTGAAACTTCTAGAGAGAATTTTAAAAGCTTCAACAGAATTTCAACAATTTTGAGAGGGATTTGAAAAGTTTCAATGGGAATGGGAAGAATTGGGACAAAAATTGGAAAATTTTTAAGGGACTTTGAAAAAATTGCAACTGGAATTTTAGCAATTTTTTGACGTGAAATTGTAAACATGTGGACATGGATTTTGAAAATTCTAGAGAGAATTTTAAAAGCTTCAACAGAATTTCAACAATTTAGAGAGGGATTTGAAAAGTTTCAATGGGAATGGGAAGAATTGGGACAAAAATTGGAAAATTTTTCAGGGACTTTGAAAAAATTTCAACTGGAATTTTAGCAATTTTTTGACGTGAAATTGTAAACATGTGGACATGGATTTTGAAAATTCTAGAGAGAATTTTAAAAGCTTCAACAGAATTTCAACAATTTGGAGAGGGATTTGAAAAGTTTCAATGGGAATGGGAAGAATTGGGACAAAAATTGGAAAATTTTGAAGGGACTTTGAAAAAATTTCAACTGGAATTTTAGCAATTTTTTGACATGAAATTGTAAACATGTGGACATGGATTTTGAAAATTCTAGAGAGAATTTTAAAAGCTTCAACAGAATTTCAACAATTTTGAGAGGGATTTGAAAAGTTTCAATGGGAATGGGAAGAATTGGGACAAAAATTGGAAAATTTTTAAGGGACTTTGAAAAAATTGCAACTGGAATTTTAGCAATTTTTTGACGTGAAATTGTAAATATGTGGACATGGATTTTGAAAATTCTAGAGAGAATTTTAAAAGCTTCAATAGAATTTCAACAATTTTGAGAGGGATTTGAAAAGTTTCAATGGGAATGGGAAGAATTGGGACAAAAATTGGAAAATTTTTAAGGGACTTTGAAAAAATTTCAACTGGAATTTTAGCAATTTTTTGACGTGAAATTGTAAATATGTGGCCATGGATTTTGAAAATTCTAGAGAGAATTTTAAAAGCTTCAACAGAATTTCAACAATTTTGAGAGGGATTTGAAAAGTTTCAATGGGAATGGGAAGAATTGGGACAAAAATTGGAAAATTTTTAAGGGACTTTGAAAAAATTTCAACTGGAATTTTAGCAATTTTTTGACGTGAAATTGTAAACATGTGGACATGGATTTTGAAAATTCTAGAGAGAATTTTAAAAGCTTCAACAGAATTTCAACAATTTTGAGAGGGATTTGAAAAGTTTCAATGGGAATGGGAAGAATTGGGACAAAAATTGGAAAATTTTTCAGGGACTTTGAAAAAATTGCAACTGGAATTTTAGCAATTTTTTGACGTGAAATTGTAAACATGTGGACATGGATTTTGAAAATTCTAGAGAGAATTTTAAAAGCTTCAACAGAATTTCAACAATTTTGAGAGGGATTTGAAAAGTTTCAATGGGAATGGGAAGAATTGGGACAAAAATTGGAAAATTTTTAAGGGACTTTGAAAAAATTTCAACTGGAATTTTAGCAATTTTTTAATGTGAAATTGTAAACATGTGGACATGGATTTTGAAAATTCTAGAGAGAATTTTAAAAGCTTCAACAGAATTTCAACAATTTAGAGAGGGATTTGAAAAGTTTCAATGGGAATGGGAAGAATTGGGACAAAAATTGGAAAATTTTTCAGGGACTTTGAAAAAATTTCAACTGGAATTTTAGCAATTTTTTGACGTGAAATTGTAAACATGTGGACATGGATTTTGAAAATTCTAGAGAGAATTTTAAAAGCTTCAACAGAATTTCAACAATTTTGAGAGGGATTTGAAAAGTTTCAATGGGAATGGGAAGAATTGGGACAAAAATTGGAAAATTTTTAAGGGACTTTGAAAAAATTTCAACTGGAATTTTAGCCATTTTCTGACGTGAAATTGTAAACATGTTGAAGTGGATTTTGAAAATTCTAGAGAGAATTTTAAAAGCTTCAACAGAATTTCAACAATTTGGAGAGGGATTTGAAAAGTTTCAATGGGAATGGGAAGAATTGGGACAAAAATTGGAAAATTTTTAAGGGACTTTGAAAAAATTGCAACTGGAATTTTAGCAATTTTTTGACGTGAAATTGTAAACATGTGGACATGGATTTTGAAAATTCTAGAGAGAATTTTAAAAGCTTCAAGAGAATTTCAACAATTTTGAGAGGGATTTGAAAAGTTTCAATGGGAATGGGAAGAATTGGGACAAAAATTGGAAAATTTTTAAGGGACTTTGAGAAAATTTCAACTGGAATTTTAGCCATTTTTTGACGTGAAATTGTAAATATGTGGACATGGATTTTGAAAATTCTAGAGAGAATTTTAAAAGCTTCAACAGAATTTCAACAATTTTGAGAGGGATTTGAAAAGTTTCAATGGGAATGGGAAGAATTGGGACAAAAATTGGAAAATTTTTAAGGGACTTTGAAAAAATTTCAACTGGAATTTTAGCAATTTTTTGACGTGAAATTGTAAATATGTGGACATGGATTTTGAAACTTCTAGAGAGAATTTTAAAAGCTTCAACAGAATTTCAACAATTTTGAGAGGGATTTGAAAAGTTTCAATGGGAATGGGAAGAATTGGGACAAAAATTGGAAAATTTTTAAGGGACTTTGAAAAAATTGCAACTGGAATTTTAGCAATTTTTTGACGTGAAATTGTAAACATGTGGACATGGATTTTGAAAATTCTAGAGAATTTTAAAAGCTTCAACAGAATTTCAACAATTTTGAGAGGGATTTGAAAAGTTTCAATGGGAATGGGAAGAATTGGGACAAAAATTGGAAAATTTTTAAGGGACTTTGAAAAAATTTAAACTGGAATTTTAGCAATTTTTTGACGTGAAATTGTAAATATGTGGACATGGATTTTGAAAATTCTAGAGAGAATTTTAAAAGCTTCAACAGAATTTCAACAATTTTGAGAGGGATTTGAAAAGTTTCAATGGGAATGGGAAGAATTGGGACAAAAATTGGAAAATTTTTCAGGGACTTTGAAAAAATTTCAACTGGAATTTTAGCAATTTTTTGACGTGAAATTGTAAACATGTGGCCATGGATTTTGAAAATTCTAGAGAGAATTTTAAAAGCTTCAACAGAATTTCAACAATTTTGAGAGGGATTTGAAAAGTTTCAATGGGAATGGGAAGAATTGGGACAAAAATTGGAAAATTTTTAAGGGACTTTGAAAAAATTTCAACTGGAATTTTAGCAATTTGGACGTGAAATTGTAAACATGTGGACATGGATTTTGAAACTTCTAGAGAGAATTTTAAAATCTTCAACAGAATTTCAACAATTTAGAGAGGGATTTGAAAAGTTTCAATGGGAATGGGAAGAATTGGGACAAAAATTGGAAAATTTTTAAGGGACTTTGAAAAAATTTCAACTGGAATTTTAGCAATTTTTTGACGTGAAATTGTAAACATGTGGACATGGATTTTGAAAATTCTAGAGAGAATTTTAAAAGCTTCAACAGAATTTCAACAATTTGGAGAGGGATTTGAAAAGTTTCAATGGGAATGGGAAGAATTGGGACAAAAATTGGAAAATTTTTAAGGGACTTTGAAAAAATTGCAACTGGAATTTTAGCAATTTTTTGACGTGAAATTGTAAACATGTGGACATGGATTTTGAAAATTCTAGAGAGAATTTTAAAAGCTTCAAGAGAATTTCAACAATTTTGAGAGGGATTTGAAAAGTTTCAATGGGAATGGGAAGAATTGGGACAAAAATTGGAAAATTTTTAAGGGACTTTGAAAAAATTGCAACTGGAATTTTAGCAATTTTTTGACGTGAAATTGTAAACATGTGGACATGGATTTTGAAACTTCTAGAGAGAATTTTAAAAGCTTCAAGAGAATTTCAACAATTTTGAGAGGGATTTGAAAAGTTTCAATGGGAATGGGAAGAATTGGGACAAAAATTGGAAAATTTTTAAGGGACTTTGAAAAAATTGCAACTGGAATTTTAGCAATTTTTTGACGTGAAATTGTAAACATGTGGACATGGATTTTGAAAATTCTAGAGAGAATTTTAAAAGCTTCAACAGAATTTCAACAATTTGGAGAGGGATTTGAAAAGTTTCAATGGGAATGGGAAGAATTGGGACAAAAATTGGAAAATTTTGAAGGGACTTTGAAAAAATTTCAACTGGAATTTTAGCAATTTTTTGACGTGAAATTGTAAACATGTGGCCATGGATTTTGAAAATTCTAGAGAGAATTTTAAAAGCTTCAACAGAATTTCAACAATTTTGAGAGGGATTTGAAAAGTTTCAATGGGAATGGGAAGAATTGGGACAAAAATTGGAAAATTTTTAAGGGACTTTGAAAAAATTTCAACTGGAATTTTAGCCATTTTCTGACGTGAAATTGTAAACATGTTGAAGTGGATTTTGAAAATTCTAGAGAGAATTTTAAAAGCTTCAACAGAATTTCAACAATTTTGAGAGGGATTTGAAAAGTTTCAATGGGAATGGGAAGAATTGGGACAAAAATTGGAAAATTTTTAAGGGACTTTGAAAAAATTGCAACTGGAATTTTAGCAATTTTTTGACGTGAAATTGTAAACATGTGGACATGGATTTTGAAAATTCTAGAGAGAATTTTAAAAGCTTCAAGAGAATTTCAACAATTTTGAGAGGGATTTGAAAAGTTTCAATGGGAATGGGAAGAATTGGGACAAAAATTGGAAAATTTTTAAGGGACTTTGAGAAAATTTCAACTGGAATTTTAGCCATTTTTTGACGTGAAATTGTAAATATGTGGACATGGATTTTGAAAATTCTAGAGAGAATTTTAAAAGCTTCAACAGAATTTCAACAATTTGGAGAGGGATTTGAAAAGTTTCAATGGGAATGGGAAGAATTGGGACAAAAATTGGAAAATTTTTAAGGGACTTTGAAAAAATTTAAACTGGAATTTTAGCAATTTTTTGACGTGAAATTGTAAATATGTGGACATGGATTTTGAAACTTCTAGAGAGAATTTTAAAAGCTTCAACAGAATTTCAACAATTTGGAGAGGGATTTGAAAAGTTTCAATGGGAATGGGAAGAATTGGGACAAAAATTGGAAAATTTTTCAGGGACTTTGAAAAAATTTCAACTGGAATTTTAGCAATTTTTTGACGTGAAATTGTAAACATGTGGCCATGGATTTTGAAAATTCTAGAGAGAATTTTAAAAGCTTCAACAGAATTTCAACAATTTTGAGAGGGATTTGAAAAGTTTCAATGGGAATGGGAAGAATTGGGACAAAAATTGGAAAATTTTTAAGGGACTTTGAAAAAATTTCAACTGGAATTTTAGCAATTTGGACGTGAAATTGTAAACATGTGGACATGGATTTTGAAACTTCTAGAGAGAATTTTAAAATCTTCAACAGAATTTCAACAATTTAGAGAGGGATTTGAAAAGTTTCAATGGGAATGGGAAGAATTGGGACAAAAATTGGAAAATTTTTAAGGGACTTTGAAAAAATTTCAACTGGAATTTTAGCAATTTTTTGACGTGAAATTGTAAACATGTGGACATGGATTTTGAAAATTCTAGAGAGAATTTTAAAAGCTTCAACAGAATTTCAACAATTTGGAGAGGGATTTGAAAAGTTTCAATGGGAATGGGAAGAATTGGGACAAAAATTGGAAAATTTTTAAGGGACTTTGAAAAAATTGCAACTGGAATTTTAGCAATTTTTTGACGTGAAATTGTAAACATGTGGACATGGATTTTGAAAATTCTAGAGAGAATTTTAAAAGCTTCAAGAGAATTTCAACAATTTTGAGAGGGATTTGAAAAGTTTCAATGGGAATGGGAAGAATTGGGACAAAAATTGGAAAATTTTTAAGGGACTTTGAAAAAATTGCAACTGGAATTTTAGCAATTTTTTGACGTGAAATTGTAAACATGTGGACATGGATTTTGAAACTTCTAGAGAGAATTTTAAAAGCTTCAAGAGAATTTCAACAATTTTGAGAGGGATTTGAAAAGTTTCAATGGGAATGGGAAGAATTGGGACAAAAATTGGAAAATTTTTAAGGGACTTTGAAAAAATTGCAACTGGAATTTTAGCAATTTTTTGACGTGAAATTGTAAACATGTGGACATGGATTTTGAAAATTCTAGAGAGAATTTTAAAAGCTTCAACAGAATTTCAACAATTTGGAGAGGGATTTGAAAAGTTTCAATGGGAATGGGAAGAATTGGGACAAAAATTGGAAAATTTTGAAGGGACTTTGAAAAAATTTCAACTGGAATTTTAGCAATTTTTTGACGTGAAATTGTAAACATGTGGCCATGGATTTTGAAAATTCTAGAGAGAATTTTAAAAGCTTCAACAGAATTTCAACAATTTTGAGAGGGATTTGAAAAGTTTCAATGGGAATGGGAAGAATTGGGACAAAAATTGGAAAATTTTTAAGGGACTTTGAAAAAATTTCAACTGGAATTTTAGCCATTTTCTGACGTGAAATTGTAAACATGTTGAAGTGGATTTTGAAAATTCTAGAGAGAATTTTAAAAGCTTCAACAGAATTTCAACAATTTTGAGAGGGATTTGAAAAGTTTCAATGGGAATGGGAAGAATTGGGACAAAAATTGGAAAATTTTTAAGGGACTTTGAAAAAATTGCAACTGGAATTTTAGCAATTTTTTGACGTGAAATTGTAAACATGTGGACATGGATTTTGAAAATTCTAGAGAGAATTTTAAAAGCTTCAAGAGAATTTCAACAATTTTGAGAGGGATTTGAAAAGTTTCAATGGGAATGGGAAGAATTGGGACAAAAATTGGAAAATTTTTAAGGGACTTTGAGAAAATTTCAACTGGAATTTTAGCCATTTTTTGACGTGAAATTGTAAATATGTGGACATGGATTTTGAAAATTCTAGAGAGAATTTTAAAAGCTTCAACAGAATTTCAACAATTTGGAGAGGGATTTGAAAAGTTTCAATGGGAATGGGAAGAATTGGGACAAAAATTGGAAAATTTTTAAGGGACTTTGAAAAAATTTCAACTGGAATTTTAGCAATTTTTTGACGTGAAATTGTAAATATGTGGACATGGATTTTGAAACTTCTAGAGAGAATTTTAAAAGCTTCAACAGAATTTCAACAATTTGGAGAGGGATTTGAAAAGTTTCAATGGGAATGGGAAGAATTGGGACAAAAATTGGAAAATTTTTAAGGGACTTTGAAAAAATTGCAACTGGAATTTTAGCAATTTTTTGACGTGAAATTGTAAACATGTGGACATGGATTTTGAAAATTCTAGAGAATTTTAAAAGCTTCAACAGAATTTCAACAATTTTGAGAGGGATTTGAAAAGTTTCAATGGGAATGGGAAGAATTGGGACAAAAATTGGAAAATTTTTAAGGGACTTTGAAAAAAATTTAAACTGGAATTTTAGCAATTTTTTGACGTGAAATTGTAAACATGTGGACATGGATTTTGAAACTTCTAGAGAGAATTTTAAAAGCTTCAACAGAATTTCAACAATTTTGAGAGGGATTTGAAAAGTTTCAATGGGAATGGGAAGAATTGGGACAAAAATTGGAAAATTTTTAAGGGACTTTGAAAAAATTGCAACTGGAATTTTAGCAATTTTTTGACGTGAAATTGTAAACATGTTGAAGTGGATTTTGAAAATTCTAGAGAGAATTTTAAAAGCTTCAACAGAATTTCAACAATTTTGAGAGGGATTTGAAAAGTTTCAATGGGAATGGGAAGAATTGGGACAAAAATTGGAAAATTTTTAAGGGACTTTGAAAAAATTGCAACTGGAATTTTAGCAATTTTTTGACGTGAAATTGTAAACATGTGGACATGGATTTTGAAAATTCTAGAGAGAATTTTAAAAGCTTCAAGAGAATTTCAACAATTTTGAGAGGGATTTGAAAAGTTTCAATGGGAATGGGAAGAATTGGGACAAAAATTGGAAAATTTTTAAGGGACTTTGAGAAAATTTCAACTGGAATTTTAGCCATTTTTTGACGTGAAATTGTGAATATGTGGACATGGATTTTGAAAATTCTAGAGAGAATTTTAAAAGCTTCAACAGAATTTCAACAATTTGGAGAGGGATTTGAAAAGTTTCAATGGGAATGGGAAGAATTGGGACAAAAATTGGAAAATTTTTAAGGGACTTTGAAAAAATTTCAACTGGAATTTTAGCAATTTTTTGACGTGAAATTGTAAATATGTGGACATGGATTTTGAAACTTCTAGAGAGAATTTTAAAAGCTTCAACAGAATTTCAACAATTTGGAGAGGGATTTGAAAAGTTTCAATGGGAATGGGAAGAATTGGGACAAAAATTGGAAAATTTTTAAGGGACTTTGAAAAAATTGCAACTGGAATTTTAGCAATTTTTTGACGTGAAATTGTAAACATGTGGACATGGATTTTGAAAATTCTAGAGAATTTTAAAAGCTTCAACAGAATTTCAACAATTTTGAGAGGGATTTGAAAAGTTTCAATGGGAATGGGAAGAATTGGGACAAAAATTGGAAAATTTTTAAGGGACTTTGAAAAAATTTAAACTGGAATTTTAGCAATTTTTTGACGTGAAATTGTAAATATGTGGACATGGATTTTGAAAATTCTAGAGAGAATTTTAAAAGCTTCAACAGAATTTCAACAATTTAGAGAGGGATTTGAAAAGTTTCAATGGGAATGGGAAGAATTGGGACAAAAATTGGAAAATTTTTAAGGGACTTTGAAAAAATTGCAACTGGAATTTTAGCAATTTTTTGACGTGAAATTGTCAACATGTGGACATGGATTTTGAAAATTCTAGAGAGAATTTTAAAAGCTTCAACAGAATTTCAACAATTTTGAGAGGGATTTGAAAAGTTTCAATGGGAATGGGAAGAATTGGGACAAAAATTGGAAAATTTTTAAGGGACTTTGAAAAAATTGCAACTGGAATTTTAGCCATTTTTTGACGTGAAATTGTAAACATGTGGACATGGATTTTGAAAATTCTAGAGAGAATTTTAAAAGCTTCAACAGAATTTCAACAATTTTGAGAGGGATTTGAAAAGTTTCAATGGGAATGGGAAGAATTGGGACAAAAATTGGAAAATTTTTAAGGGACTTTGAAAAAATTGCAACTGGAATTTTAGCAATTTTTTGACGTGAAATTGTAAACATGTGGACATGGATTTTGAAACTTCTAGAGAGAATTTTAAAAGCTTCAAGAGAATTTCAACAATTTTGAGAGGGATTTGAAAAGTTTCAATGGGAATGGGAAGAATTGGGACAAAAATTGGAAAATTTTTAAGGGACTTTGAAAAAATTGCAACTGGAATTTTAGCAATTTTTTGACGTGAAATTGTAAACATGTGGACATGGATTTTGAAAATTCTAGAGAGAATTTTAAAAGCTTCAACAGAATTTCAACAATTTGGAGAGGGATTTGAAAAGTTTCAATGGGAATGGGAAGAATTGGGACAAAAATTGGAAAATTTTTAAGGGACTTTGAAAAAATTGCAACTGGAATTTTAGCAATTTTTTGACGTGAAATTGTAAACATGTGGACATGGATTTTGAAAATTCTAGAGAGAATTTTAAAAGCTTCAAGAGAATTTCAACAATTTTGAGAGGGATTTGAAAAGTTTCAATGGGAATGGGAAGAATTGGGACAAAAATTGGAAAATTTTTAAGGGACTTTGAGAAAATTTCAACTGGAATTTTAGCCATTTTTTGACGTGAAATTGTAAATATGTGGACATGGATTTTGAAAATTCTAGAGAGAATTTTAAAAGCTTCAACAGAATTTCAACAATTTGGAGAGGGATTTGAAAAGTTTCAATGGGAATGGGAAGAATTGGGACAAAAATTGGAAAATTTTTAAGGGACTTTGAAAAAATTTCAACTGGAATTTTAGCAATTTTTTGACGTGAAATTGTAAATATGTGGACATGGATTTTGAAACTTCTAGAGAGAATTTTAAAAGCTTCAACAGAATTTCAACAATTTGGAGAGGGATTTGAAAAGTTTCAATGGGAATGGGAAGAATTGGGACAAAAATTGGAAAATTTTTCAGGGACTTTGAAAAAATTGCAACTGGAATTTTAGCAATTTTTTGACGTGAAATTGTAAACATGTGGACATGGATTTTGAAAATTCTAGAGAATTTTAAAAGCTTCAACAGAATTTCAACAATTTTGAGAGGGATTTGAAAAGTTTCAATGGGAATGGGAAGAATTGGGACAAAAATTGGAAAATTTTTAAGGGACTTTGAAAAAATTTAAACTGGAATTTTAGCAATTTTTTGACGTGAAATTGTAAATATGTGGACATGGATTTTGAAAATTCTAGAGAGAATTTTAAAAGCTTCAACAGAATTTCAACAATTTTGAGAGGGATTTGAAAAGTTTCAATGGGAATGGGAAGAATTGGGACAAAAATTGGAAAATTTTTAAGGGACTTTGAAAAAATTTCAACTGGAATTTTAGCAATTTTTTGACGTGAAATTGTAAACATGTGGCCATGGATTTTGAAAATTCTAGAGAGAATTTTAAAAGCTTCAACAGAATTTCAACAATTTAGAGAGGGATTTGAAAAGTTTCAATGGGAATGGGAAGAATTGGGACAAAAATTGGAAAATTTTTAAGGGACTTTGAAAAAATTGCAACTGGAATTTTAGCAATTTTTTGACGTGAAATTGTAAACATGTGGACATGGATTTTGAAAATTCTAGAGAGAATTTTAAAAGCTTCAACAGAATTTCAACAATTTTGAGAGGGATTTGAAAAGTTTCAATGGGAATGGGAAGAATTGGGACAAAAATTGGAAAATTTTTAAGGGACTTTGAAAAAATTTCAACTGGAATTTTAGCAATTTTTTGACGTGAAATTGTAAACATGTGGACATGGATTTTGAAAATTCTAGAGAGAATTTTAAAAGCTTCAACAGAATTTCAACAATTTTGAGAGGGATTTGAAAAGTTTCAATGGGAATGGGAAGAATTGGGACAAAAATTGGAAAATTTTTAAGGGACTTTGAAAAAATTGCAACTGGAATTTTAGCAATTTTTTGACGTGAAACTGTAAACATGTGGCCATGGATTTTGAAAATTCTAGAGAGAATTTTAAAAGCTTCAACAGAATTTCAACAATTTGGAGAGGGATTTGAAAAGTTTCAATGGGAATGGGAAGAATTGGGACAAAAATTGGAAAATTTTTAAGGGACTTTGAAAAAATTGCAACTGGAATTTTAGCAATTTTTTGACGTGAAATTGTAAATATGTGGACATGGATTTTGAAACTTCTAGAGAGAATTTTAAAAGCTTCAACAGAATTTCAACAATTTTGAGAGGGATTTGAAAAGTTTCAATGGGAATGGGAAGAATTGGGACAAAAATTGGAAAATTTTTAAGGGACTTTGAAAAAATTGCAACTGGAATTTTAGCAATTTTTTGACGTGAAATTGTAAACATGTGGACATGGATTTTGAAAATTCTAGAGAATTTTAAAAGCTTCAACAGAATTTCAACAATTTTGAGAGGGATTTGAAAAGTTTCAATGGGAATGGGAAGAATTGGGACAAAAATTGGAAAATTTTTAAGGGACTTTGAAAAAATTTCAACTGGAATTTTAGCCATTTTTTGACGTGAAATTGTAAACATGTGGACATGGATTTTGAAAATTCTAGAGAGAATTTTAAAAGCTTCAACAGAATTTCAACAATTTTGAGAGGGATTTGAAAAGTTTCAATGGGAATGGGAAGAATTGGGACAAAAATTGGAAAATTTTTAAGGGACTTTGAAAAAATTTCAACTGGAATTTTAGCCATTTTTTGACGTGAAATTGTAAACATGTGGACATGGATTTTGAAAATTCTAGAGAGAATTTTAAAAGCTTCAAGAGAATTTCAACAATTTTGAGAGGGATTTGAAAAGTTTCAATGGGAATGGGAAGACTTGGGACAAAAATTGGAAAATATTTAAGGGACTTTGAAAAAATTTCAACTGGAATTTTAGCAATTTTTTGACGTGAAATTGTAAACATGTGGACATGGATTTTGAAAATTCTAGAGAGATTTTTAAAAGCTTCAACAGAATTTCAACAATTTTGAGAGGGATTTGAAAAGTTTCAATGGGAATGGGAAGAATTGGGACAAAAATTGGAAAATTTTTAAGGGACTTTAAAAAATTTTACCTGGAATTTTAGCAATTTTTTGACGTGAAATTGTAAACATGTGGACATGGATTTTGAAACTTCTAGAGAGAATTTTAAAAGCTTCAACAGAATTTCAACAATTTAGAGAGGGATTTGAAAAGTTTCAATGGGAATGGGAAGAATTGGGACAAAAATTGGAAAATTTTTCAGGGACTTTGAAAAAATTTCAACTGGAATTTTAGCAATTTTTTGACGTGAAATTGTAAACATGTGGCCATGGATTTTGAAAATTCTAGAGAGAATTTTAAAAGCTTCAACAGAATTTCAACAATTTTGAGAGGGATTTGAAAAGTTTCAATGGGAATGGGAAGAATTGGGACAAAAATTGGAAAATTTTTAAGGGACTTTGAAAAAATTGCAACTGGAATTTTAGCAATTTGGACGTGAAATTGTAAACATGTGGACATGGATTTTGAAACTTCTAGAGAGAATTTTAAAAGCTTCAACAGAATTTCAACAATTTTGAGAGGGATTTGAAAAGTTTCAATGGGAATGGGAAGAATTGGGACAAAAATTGGAAAATTTTTAAGGGACTTTGAAAAAATTGCAACTGGAATTTTAGCAATTTTTTGACGTGAAATTGTAAACATGTGGACATGGATTTTGAAAATTCTAGAGAGAATTTTAAAAGCTTCAACAGAATTTCAACAATTTTGAGAGGGATTTGAAAAGTTTCAATGGGAATGGGAAGAATTGGGACAAAAATTGGAAAATTTTGAAGGGACTTTGAAAAAATTTCAACTGGAATTTTAGCAATTTTTTGACATGAAATTGTAAACATGTGGACATGGATTTTGAAAATTCTAGAGAGAATTTTAAAAGCTTCAACAGAATTTCAACAATTTTGAGAGGGATTTGAAAAGTTTCAATGGGAATGGGAAGAATTGGGACAAAAATTGGAAAATTTTTAAGGGACTTTGAAAAAATTGCAACTGGAATTTTAGCAATTTTTTGACGTGAAATTGTAAATATGTGGACATGGATTTTGAAAATTCTAGAGAGAATTTTAAAAGCTTCAACAGAATTTCAACAATTTTGAGAGGGATTTGAAAAGTTTCAATGGGAATGGGAAGAATTGGGACAAAAATTGGAAAATTTTTCAGGGACTTTGAAAAAATTTCAACTGGAATTTTAGCAATTTTTTGACGTGAAATTGTAAACATGTGGCCATGGATTTTGAAAATTCTAGAGAGAATTTTAAAAGCTTCAACAGAATTTCAACAATTTTGAGAGGGATTTGAAAAGTTTCAATGGGAATGGGAAGAATTGGGACAAAAATTGGAAAATTTTGAAGGGACTTTGAAAAAATTTCAACTGGAATTTTAGCAATTTTTTGACATGAAATTGTAAACATGTGGACATGGATTTTGAAAATTCTAGAGAGAATTTTAAAAGCTTCAACAGAATTTCAACAATTTTGAGAGGGATTTGAAAAGTTTCAATGGGAATGGGAAGAATTGGGACAAAAATTGGAAAATTTTTAAGGGACTTTGAAAAAATTGCAACTGGAATTTTAGCAATTTTTTGACGTGAAATTGTAAATATGTGGACATGGATTTTGAAAATTCTAGAGAGAATTTTAAAAGCTTCAACAGAATTTCAACAATTTTGAGAGGGATTTGAAAAGTTTCAATGGGAATGGGAAGAATTGGGACAAAAATTGGAAAATTTTTAAGGGACTTTGAAAAAATTGCAACTGGAATTTTAGCAATTTTTTGACGTGAAATTGTAAATATGTGGACATGGATTTTGAAAATTCTAGAGAGAATTTTAAAAGCTTCAAGAGAATTTCAACAATTTTGAGAGGGATTTGAAAAGTTTCAATGGGAATGGGAAGAATTGGGACAAAAATTGGAAAATTTTTAAGGGACTTTGAAAAAATTTCAACTGGAATTTTAGCCATTTTTTGACGTGAAATTGTAAACATGTGGACATGGATTTTGAAAATTCTAGAGAGAATTTTAAAAGCTTCAAGAGAATTTCAACAATTTGGAGAGGGATTTGAAAAGTTTCAATGGGAATGGGAAGAATTGGGACAAAAATTGGAAAATTTTGAAGGGACTTTGAAAAAATTTCAACTGGAATTTTAGCAATTTTTTGACGTGAAATTGTAAACATGTGGCCATGGATTTTGAAAATTCTAGAGAGAATTTTAAAAGCTTCAACAGAATTTCAACAATTTTGAGAGGGATTTGAAAAGTTTCAATGGGAATGGGAAGAATTGGGACAAAAATTGGAAAATTTTTAAGGGACTTTAAAAAATTTCAACTGGAATTTTAGCAATTTGGACGTGAAATTGTAAACATGTGGACATGGATTTTGAAACTTCTAGAGAGAATTTTAAAAGCTTCAACAGAATTTCAACAATTTTGAGAGGGATTTGAAAAGTTTCAATGGGAATGGGAAGAATTGGGACAAAAATTGGAAAATTTTTAAGGGACTTTGAAAAAATTGCAACTGGAATTTTAGCAATTTTTTGACGTGAAATTGTAAACATGTGGACATGGATTTTGAAAATTCTAGAGAGAATTTTAAAAGCTTCAACAGAATTTCAACAATTTAGAGAGGGATTTGAAAAGTTTCAATGGGAATGGGAAGAATTGGGACAAAAATTGGAAAATTTTTCAGGGACTTTGAAAAAATTTCAACTGGAATTTTAGCAATTTTTTGACGTGAAATTGTAAACATGTGGACATGGATTTTGAAAATTCTAGAGAGAATTTTAAAAGCTTCAACAGAATTTCAACAATTTTGAGAGGGATTTGAAAAGTTTCAATGGGAATGGGAAGAATTGGGACAAAAATTGGAAAATTTTTCAGGGACTTTGAAAAAATTTCAACTAGAATTTTAGCAATTTTTTGACGTGAAATTGTAAACATGTGGCCATGGATTTTGAAAATTCTAGAGAGAATTTTAAAAGCTTCAACAGAATTTCAACAATTTTGAGAGGGATTTGAAAAGTTTCAATGGGAATGGGAAGAATTGGGACAAAAATTGGAAAATTTTTAAGGGACTTTGAAAAAATTGCAACTGGAATTTTAGCAATTTGGACGTGAAATTGTAAACATGTGGACATGGATTTTGAAACTTCTAGAGAGAATTTTAAAAGCTTCAACAGAATTTCAACAATTTTGAGAGGGATTTGAAAAGTTTCAATGGGAATGGGAAGAATTGGGACAAAAATTGGAAAATTTTTAAGGGACTTTGAAAAAATTGCAACTGGAATTTTAGCAATTTTTTGACGTGAAATTGTAAACATGTGGACATGGATTTTGAAAATTCTAGAGAGAATTTTAAAAGCTTCAACAGAATTTCAACAATTTAGAGAGGGATTTGAAAAGTTTCAATGGGAATGGGAAGAATTGGGACAAAAATTGGAAAATTTTTCAGGGACTTTGAAAAAATTTCAACTGGAATTTTAGCAATTTTTTGACGTGAAATTGTAAACATGTGGACATGGATTTTGAAAATTCTAGAGAGAATTTTAAAAGCTTCAACAGAATTTCAACAATTTGGAGAGGGATTTGAAAAGTTTCAATGGGAATGGGAAGAATTGGGACAAAAATTGGAAAATTTTGAAGGGACTTTGCAAAAATTTCAACTGGAATTTTAGCAATTTTTTGACATGAAATTGTAAACATGTGGACATGGATTTTGAAAATTCTAGAGAGAATTTTAAAAGCTTCAACAGAATTTCAACAATTTTGAGAGGGATTTGAAAAGTTTCAATGGGAATGGGAAGAATTGGGACAAAAATTGGAAAATTTTTAAGGGACTTTGAAAAAATTGCAACTGGAATTTTAGCAATTTTTTGACGTGAAATTGTAAATATGTGGACATGGATTTTGAAAATTCTAGAGAGAATTTTAAAAGCTTCAATAGAATTTCAACAATTTTGAGAGGGATTTGAAAAGTTTCAATGGGAATGGGAAGAATTGGGACAAAAATTGGAAAATTTTTAAGGGACTTTGAAAAAATTTCAACTGGAATTTTAGCAATTTTTTGACGTGAAATTGTAAATATGTGGCCATGGATTTTGAAAATTCTAGAGAGAATTTTAAAAGCTTCAACAGAATTTCAACAATTTTGAGAGGGATTTGA
This sequence comes from Streptopelia decaocto, assembly GCF_964273445.1. NCBI lineage: Eukaryota > Metazoa > Chordata > Aves > Columbiformes > Columbidae > Streptopelia > Streptopelia decaocto. The sequence continues at coordinate 20,426 of NW_028116632.1, read as the reverse complement.
AAAGTTTCAATGGGAATGGGAAGAATTGGGACAAAAATTGGAAAATTTTTAAGGGACTTTGAAAAAATTTCAACTGGAATTTTAGCAATTTTTTGACGTGAAATTGTAAACATGTGGACATGGATTTTGAAAATTCTAGAGAGAATTTTAAAAGCTTCAACAGAATTTCAACAATTTTGAGAGGGATTTGAAAAGTTTCAATGGGAATGGGAAGAATTGGGACAAAAATTGGAAAATTTTTAAGGGACTTTGAAAAAATTTCAACTGGAATTTTAGCCATTTTTTGACGTGAAATTGTAAACATGTGGACATGGATTTTGAAAATTCTAGAGAGAATTTTAAAAGCTTCAACAGAATTTCAACAATTTTGAGAGGGATTTGAAAAGTTTCAATGGGAATGGGAAGAATTGGGACAAAAATTGGAAAATTTTTAAGGGACTTTGAAAAAATTTCAACTGGAATTTTAGCAATTTTTTAATGTGAAATTGTAAACATGTGGACATGGATTTTGAAAATTCTAGAGAGAATTTTAAAAGCTTCAACAGAATTTCAACAATTTAGAGAGGGATTTGAAAAGTTTCAATGGGAATGGGAAGAATTGGGACAAAAATTGGAAAATTTTTCAGGGACTTTGAAAAAATTTCAACTGGAATTTTAGCAATTTTTTGACGTGAAATTGTAAACATGTGGACATGGATTTTGAAAATTCTAGAGAGAATTTTAAAAGCTTCAACAGAATTTCAACAATTTTGAGAGGGATTTGAAAAGTTTCAATGGGAATGGGAAGAATTGGGACAAAAATTGGAAAATTTTTAAGGGACTTTGAAAAAATTTCAACTGGAATTTTAGCCATTTTTTGACGTGAAATTGTAAACATGTGGACATGGATTTTGAAAATTCTAGAGAGAATTTTAAAAGCTTCAACAGAATTTCAACAATTTTGAGAGGGATTTGAAAAGTTTCAATGGGAATGGGAAGAATTGGGACAAAAATTGGAAAATTTTTAAGGGACTTTAAAAAATTTCAACTGGAATTTTAGCAATTTGGACGTGAAATTGTAAACATGTGGACATGGATTTTGAAACTTCTAGAGAGAATTTTAAAAGCTTCAACAGAATTTCAACAATTTTGAGAGGGATTTGAAAAGTTTCAATGGGAATGGGAAGAATTGGGACAAAAATTGGAAAATTTTTAAGGGACTTTGAAAAAATTTCAACTGGAATTTTAGCAATTTTTTAATGTGAAATTGTAAACATGTGGACATGGATTTTGAAAATTCTAGAGAGAATTTTAAAAGCTTCAACAGAATTTCAACAATTTAGAGAGGGATTTGAAAAGTTTCAATGGGAATGGGAAGAATTGGGACAAAAATTGGAAAATTTTTCAGGGACTTTGAAAAAATTTCAACTGGAATTTTAGCAATTTTTTGACGTGAAATTGTAAACATGTGGACATGGATTTTGAAAATTCTAGAGAGAATTTTAAAAGCTTCAACAGAATTTCAACAATTTTGAGAGGGATTTGAAAAGTTTCAATGGGAATGGGAAGAATTGGGACAAAAATTGGAAAATTTTTCAGGGACTTTGAAAAAATTTCAACTGGAATTTTAGCAATTTTTTGACGTGAAATTGTAAATATGTGGACATGGATTTTGAAAATTCTAGAGAGAATTTTAAAAGCTTCAAGAGAATTTCAACAATTTAGAGAGGGATTTGAAAAGTTTCAATGGGAATGGGAAGAATTGGGACAAAAATTGGAAAATTTTTAAGGGACTTTGAAAAAATTGCAACTGGAATTTTAGCAATTTTTTGACGTGAAATTGTAAACATGTGGACATGGATTTTGAAAATTCTAGAGAGAATTTTAAAAGCTTCAACAGAATTTCAACAATTTAGAGAGGGATTTGAAAAGTTTCAATGGGAATGGGAAGAATTGGGACAAAAATTGGAAAATTTTTCAGGGACTTTGAAAAAATTTCAACTGGAATTTTAGCAATTTTTTGACGTGAAATTGTAAACATGTGGACATGGATTTTGAAAATTCTAGAGAGAATTTTAAAAGCTTCAACAGAATTTCAACAATTTTGAGAGGGATTTGAAAAGTTTCAATGGGAATGGGAAGAATTGGGACAAAAATTGGAAAATTTTTAAGGGACTTTGAAAAAATTGCAACTGGAATTTTAGCAATTTTTTGACGTGAAATTGTAAACATGTGGACATGGATTTTGAAACTTCTAGAGAGAATTTTAAAAGCTTCAACAGAATTTCAACAATTTTGAGAGGGATTTGAAAAGTTTCAATGGGAATGGGAAGAATTGGGACAAAAATTGGAAAATTTTTAAGGGACTTTGAAAAAATTGCAACTGGAATTTTAGCCATTTTTTGACGTGAAATTGTAAACATATGGACATGGATTTTGAAAATTCTAGAGAATTTTAAAAGCTTCAACAGAATTTCAACAATTTTGAGAGGGATTTGAAAAGTTTCAATGGGAATGGGAAGAATTGGGACAAAAATTGGAAAATTTTTCAGGGACTTTGAAAAAATTTCAACTGGAATTTTAGCCATTTTTTGACGTGAAATTGTAAACATGTGGCCATGGATTTTGAAAATTCTAGAGAGATTTTTAAAAGCTTCAACAGAATTTCAACAATTTTGAGAGGGATTTGAAAAGTTTCAATGGGAATGGGAAGAATTGGGACAAAAATTGGAAAATTTTTAAGGGACTTTAAAAAATTTCAACTGGAATTTTAGCCATTTTTTGACGTGAAATTGTAAACATGTGGACATGGATTTTGAAGCTTCTAGAGAGAATTTTAAAAGCTTCAACAGAATTTCAACAATTTTGAGAGGGATTTGAAAAGTTTCAATGGGAATGGGAAGAATTGGGACAAAAATTGGAAAATTTTTCAGGGACTTTGAAAAAATTTCAACTGGAATTTTAGCAATTTTTTGACGTGAAATTGTAAACATGTTGAAGTGGATTTTGAAAATTCTAGAGAGAATTTTAAAAGCTTCAACAGAATTTCAACAATTTTGAGAGGGATTTGAAAAGTTTCAATGGGAATGGGAAGAATTGGGACAAAAATTGGAAAATTTTTAAGGGACTTTGAAAAAATTTCAACTGGAATTTTAGCAATTTGGACGTGAAATCGTAAACATGTGGACATGGATTTTGAAACTTCTAGAGAGAATTTTAAAAGCTTCAACAGAATTTCAACAATTTTGAGAGGGATTTGAAAAGTTTCAATGGGAATGGGAAGAATTGGGACAAAAATTGGAAAATTTTTAAGGGACTTTGAAAAAATTGCAACTGGAATTTTAGCAATTTTTTGACGTGAAATTGTAAACATGTGGACATGGATTTTGAAAATTCTAGAGAGAATTTTAAAAGCTTCAACAGAATTTCAACAATTTAGAGAGGGATTTGAAAAGTTTCAATGGGAATGGGAAGAATTGGGACAAAAATTGGAAAATTTTTCAGGGACTTTGAAAAAATTTCAACTGGAATTTTAGCAATTTTTTGACGTGAAATTGTAAACATGTGGACATGGATTTTGAAAATTCTAGAGAGAATTTTAAAAGCTTCAACAGAATTTCAACAATTTGGAGAGGGATTTGAAAAGTTTCAATGGGAATGGGAAGAATTGGGACAAAAATTGGAAAATTTTAAAGGGACTTTGAAAAAATTTCAACTGGAATTTTAGCAATTTTTTGACATGAAATTGTAAACATGTGGACATGGATTTTGAAAATTCTAGAGAGAATTTTAAAAGCTTCAACAGAATTTCAACAATTTTGAGAGGGATTTGAAAAGTTTCAATGGGAATGGGAAGAATTGGGACAAAAATTGGAAAATTTTGAAGGGACTTTGAAAAAATTGCAACTGGAATTTTAGCAATTTTTTGACGTGAAATTGTAAATATGTGGACATGGATTTTGAAAATTCTAGAGAGAATTTTAAAAGCTTCAAGAGAATTTCAACAATTTTGAGAGGGATTTGAAAAGTTTCAATGGGAATGGGAAGAATTGGGACAAAAATTGGAAAATTTTTAAGGGACTTTTAAAAAATTTCAACTGGAATTTTAGCAATTTGGACGTGAAATTGTAAACATGTGGACATGGATTTTGAAACTTCTAGAGAGAATTTTAAAAGCTTCAACAGAATTTCAACAATTTTGAGAGGGATTTGAAAAGTTTCAATGGGAATGGGAAGAATTGGGACAAAAATTGGAAAATTTTTAAGGGACTTTGAAAAAATTGCAACTGGAATTTTAGCAATTTTTTGACGTGAAATTGTAAACATGTGGACATGGATTTTGAAAATTCTAGAGAGAATTTTAAAAGCTTCAACAGAATTTCAACAATTTAGAGAGGGATTTGAAAAGTTTCAATGGGAATGGGAAGAATTGGGACAAAAATTGGAAAATTTTTCAGGGACTTTGAAAAAATTTCAACTGGAATTTTAGCAATTTTTTGACGTGAAATTGTAAACATGTGGACATGGATTTTGAAAATTCTAGAGAGAATTTTAAAAGCTTCAACAGAATTTCAACAATTTTGAGAGGGATTTGAAAAGTTTCAATGGGAATGGGAAGAATTGGGACAAAAATTGGAAAATTTTTAAGGGACTTTGAAAAAATTGCAACTGGAATTTTAGCAATTTTTTGACGTGAAATTGTAAATATGTGGACATGGATTTTGAAAATTCTAGAGAGAATTTTAAAAGCTTCAAGAGAATTTCAACAATTTAGAGAGGGATTTGAAAAGTTTCAATGGGAATGGGAAGAATTGGGACAAAAATTGGAAAATTTTTAAGGGACTTTGAAAAAATTGCAACTGGAATTTTAGCAATTTTTTGACGTGAAATTGTAAACATGTGGACATGGATTTTGAAAATTCTAGAGAGAATTTTAAAAGCTTCAACAGAATTTCAACAATTTTGAGAGGGATTTGAAAAGTTTCAATGGGAATGGGAAGAATTGGGACAAAAATTGGAAAATTTTTCAGGGACTTTGAAAAAATTTCAACTGGAATTTTAGCAATTTTTTGACGTGAAATTGTAAACATGTGGACATGGATTTTGAAAATTCTAGAGAGAATTTTAAAAGCTTCAACAGAATTTCAACAATTTTGAGAGGGATTTGAAAAGTTTCAATGGGAATGGGAAGAATTGGGACAAAAATTGGAAAATTTTTAAGGGACTTTGAAAAAATTGCAACTGGAATTTTAGCAATTTTTTGACGTGAAATTGTAAATATGTGGACATGGATTTTGAAAATTCTAGAGAGAATTTTAAAAGCTTCAACAGAATTTCAACAATTTTGAGAGGGATTTGAAAAGTTTCAATGGGAATGGGAAGAATTGGGACAAAAATTGGAAAATTTTTAAGGGACTTTGAAAAAATTGCAACTGGAATTTTAGCCATTTTTTGACGTGAAATTGTAAACATATGGACATGGATTTTGAAAATTCTAGAGAATTTTAAAAGCTTCAACAGAATTTCAACAATTTTGAGAGGGATTTGAAAAGTTTCAATGGGAATGGGAAGAATTGGGACAAAAATTGGAAAATTTTTAAGGGACTTTGAAAAAATTTCAACTGGAATTTTAGCCATTTTTTGACGTGAAATTGTAAACATGTGGCCATGGATTTTGAAAATTCTAGAGAGATTTTTAAAAGCTTCAACAGAATTTCAACAATTTTGAGAGGGATTTGAAAAGTTTCAATGGGAATGGGAAGAATTGGGACAAAAATTGGAAAATTTTTAAGGGACTTTAAAAAATTTCAACTGGAATTTTAGCCATTTTTTGACGTGAAATTGTAAACATGTGGACATGGATTTTGAAACTTCTAGAGAGAATTTTAAAAGCTTCAACAGAATTTCAACAATTTTGAGAGGGATTTGAAAAGTTTCAATGGGAATGGGAAGAATTGGGACAAAAATTGGAAAATTTTTCAGGGACTTTGAAAAAATTTCAACTGGAATTTTAGCAATTTTTTGACGTGAAATTGTAAACATGTGGACATGGATTTTGAAAATTCTAGAGAGAATTTTAAAAGCTTCAACAGAATTTCAACAATTTTGAGAGGGATTTGAAAAGTTTCAATGGGAATGGGAAGAATTGGGACAAAAATTGGAAAATTTTTAAGGGACTTTGAAAAAATTTCAACTGGAATTTTAGCAATTTGGACGTGAAATTGTAAACATGTGGACATGGATTTTGAAACTTCTAGAGAGAATTTTAAAAGCTTCAACAGAATTTCAACAATTTAGAGAGGGATTTGAAAAGTTTCAATGGGAATGGGAAGAATTGGGACAAAAATTGGAAAATTTTTAAGGGACTTTGAAAAAATTGCAACTGGAATTTTAGCAATTTTTTGACGTGAAATTGTAAACATGTGGACATGGATTTTGAAAATTCTAGAGAGATTTTTAAAAGCTTCAACAGAATTTCAACAATTTTGAGAGGGATTTGAAAAGTTTCAATGGGAATGGGAAGAATTGGGACAAAAATTGGAAAATTTTTCAGGGACTTTGAAAAAATTGCAACTGGAATTTTAGCAATTTTTTGACGTGAAATTGTAAACATGTGGACATGGATTTTGAAAATTCTAGAGAGAATTTTAAAAGCTTCAACAGAATTTCAACAATTTTGAGAGGGATTTGAAAAGTTTCAATGGGAATGGGAAGAATTGGGACAAAAATTGGAAAATTTTTAAGGGACTTTGAAAAAATTTCAACTGGAATTTTAGCAATTTGGACGTGAAATTGTAAACATGTGGACATGGATTTTGAAAATTCTAGAGAGAATTTTAAAAGCTTCAACAGAATTTCAACAATTTAGAGAGGGATTTGAAAAGTTTCAATGGGAATGGGAAGAATTGGGACAAAAATTGGAAAATTTTTAAGGGACTTTGAAAAAATTGCAACTGGAATTTTAGCAATTTTTTGACGTGAAATTGTAAACATGTGGACATGGATTTTGAAAATTCTAGAGAGAATTTTAAAAGCTTCAAGAGAATTTCAACAATTTTGAGAGGGATTTGAAAAGTTTCAATGGGAATGGGAAGAATTGGGACAAAAATTGGAAAATTTTGAAGGGACTTTGAAAAAATTGCAACTGGAATTTTAGCAATTTTTTGACGTGAAATTGTAAACATGTGGACATGGATTTTGAAAATTCTAGAGAGAATTTTAAAAGCTTCAAGAGAATTTCAACAATTTTGAGAGGGATTTGAAAAGTTTCAATGGGAATGGGAAGAATTGGGACAAAAATTGGAAAATTTTTAAGGGACTTTGAAAAAATTTCAACTGGAATTTTAGCCATTTTTTGACGTGAAATTGTAAACATGTGGACATGGATTTTGAAAATTCTAGAGAGAATTTTAAAAGCTTCAACAGAATTTCAACAATTTTGAGAGGGATTTGAAAAGTTTCAATGGGAATGGGAAGAATTGGGACAAAAATTGGAAAATTTTTAAGGGACTTTAAAAAATTTCAACTGGAATTTTAGCAATTTTTTGACGTGAAATTGTAAACATGTGGACATGGATTTTGAAAATTCTAGAGAGAATTTTAAAAGCTTCAACAGAATTTCAACAATTTTGAGAGGGATTTGAAAAGTTTCAATGGGAATGGGAAGAATTGGGACAAAAATTGGAAAATTTTGAAGGGACTTTGAAAAAATTGCAACTGGAATTTTAGCAATTTTTTGACGTGAAATTGTAAACATGTGGCCATGGATTTTGAAAATTCTAGAGAGAATTTTAAAAGCTTCAACAGAATTTCAACAATTTTGAGAGGGATTTGAAAAGTTTCAATGGGAATGGGAAGAATTGGGACAAAAATTGGAAAATTTTTAAGGGACTTTGAAAAAATTTCAACTGGAATTTTAGCCATTTTTTGACGTGAAATTGTAAACATGTGGCCATGGATTTTGAAAATTCTAGAGAGAATTTTAAAAGCTTCAAGAGAATTTCAACAATTTAGAGAGGGATTTGAAAAGTTTCAATGGGAATGGGAAGAATTGGGACAAAAATTGGAAAATTTTTAAGGGACTTTGAAAAAATTGCAACTGGAATTTTAGCAATTTTTTGACGTGAAATTGTAAACATGTGGACATGGATTTTGAAAATTCTAGAGAGAATTTTAAAAGCTTCAACAGAATTTCAACAATTTTGAGAGGGATTTGAAAAGTTTCAATGGGAATGGGAAGAATTGGGACAAAAATTGGAAAATTTTTCAGGGACTTTGAAAAAATTTCAACTGGAATTTTAGCAATTTTTTGACGTGAAATTGTAAACATGTGGACATGGATTTTGAAAATTCTAGAGAGAATTTTAAAAGCTTCAACAGAATTTCAACAATTTTGAGAGGGATTTGAAAAGTTTCAATGGGAATGGGAAGAATTGGGACAAAAATTGGAAAATTTTTAAGGGACTTTGAAAAAATTGCAACTGGAATTTTAGCAATTTTTTGACGTGAAATTGTAAATATGTGGACATGGATTTTGAAAATTCTAGAGAGAATTTTAAAAGCTTCAAGAGAATTTCAACAATTTTGAGAGGGATTTGAAAAGTTTCAATGGGAATGGGAAGAATTGGGACAAAAATTGGAAAATTTTTAAGGGACTTTGAAAAAATTGCAACTGGAATTTTAGCCATTTTTTGACGTGAAATTGTAAACATATGGACATGGATTTTGAAAATTCTAGAGAATTTTAAAAGCTTCAACAGAATTTCAACAATTTTGAGAGGGATTTGAAAAGTTTCAATGGGAATGGGAAGAATTGGGACAAAAATTGGAAAATTTTTAAGGGACTTTGAAAAAATTTCAACTGGAATTTTAGCAATTTTTTGACGTGAAATTGTAAACATGTGGCCATGGATTTTGAAAATTCTAGAGAGAATTTTAAAAGCTTCAACAGAATTTCAACAATTTTGAGAGGGATTTGAAAAGTTTCAATGGGAATGGGAAGAATTGGGACAAAAATTGGAAAATTTTTAAGGGACTTTAAAAAATTTCAACTGGAATTTTAGCAATTTTTTGACGTGAAATTGTAAACATGTGGACATGGATTTTGAAACTTCTAGAGAGAATTTTAAAAGCTTCAACAGAATTTCAACAATTTTGAGAGGGATTTGAAAAGTTTCAATGGGAATGGGAAGAATTGGGACAAAAATTGGAAATTTTTTCAGGGACTTTGAAAAAATTTCAACTGGAATTTTAGCAATTTTTTGACGTGAAATTGTAAACATGTGGACATGGATTTTGAAAATTCTAGAGAGAATTTTAAAAGCTTCAACAGAATTTCAACAATTTTGAGAGGGATTTGAAAAGTTTCAATGGGAATGGGAAGAATTGGGACAAAAATTGGAAAATTTTTAAGGGACTTTGAAAAAATTTCAACTGGAATTTTAGCAATTTGGACGTGAAATTGTAAACATGTGGACATGGATTTTGAAACTTCTAGAGAGAATTTTAAAAGCTTCAACAGAATTTCAACAATTTTGAGAGGGATTTGAAAAGTTTCAATGGGAATGGGAAGAATTGGGACAAAAATTGGAAAATTTTTAAGGGACTTTGAAAAAATTGCAACTGGAATTTTAGCAATTTTTTGACGTGAAATTGTAAACATGTGGACATGGATTTTGAAAATTCTAGAGAGAATTTTAAAAGCTTCAAGAGAATTTCAACAATTTAGAGAGGGATTTGAAAAGTTTCAATGGGAATGGGAAGAATTGGGACAAAAATTGGAAAATTTTTAAGGGACTTTGAAAAAATTGCAACTGGAATTTTAGCAATTTTTTGACGTGAAATTGTAAACATGTGGACATGGATTTTGAAAATTCTAGAGAGATTTTTAAAAGCTTCAACAGAATTTCAACAATTTTGAGAGGGATTTGAAAAGTTTCAATGGGAATGGGAAGAATTGGGACAAAAATTGGAAAATTTTTCAGGGACTTTGAAAAAATTTCAACTGGAATTTTAGCAATTTTTTGACGTGAAATTGTAAACATGTGGCCATGGATTTTGAAAATTCTAGAGAGAATTTTAAAAGCTTCAAGAGAATTTCAACAATTTTGAGAGGGATTTGAAAAGTTTCAATGGGAATGGGAAGAATTGGGACAAAAATTGGAAAATTTTTAAGGGACTTTGAAAAAATTTCAACTGGAATTTTAGCAATTTGGACGTGAAATTGTAAACATGTGGACATGGATTTTGAAAATTCTAGAGAGAATTTTAAAAGCTTCAACAGAATTTCAACAATTTAGAGAGGGATTTGAAAAGTTTCAATGGGAATGGGAAGAATTGGGACAAAAATTGGAAAATTTTTAAGGGACTTTGAAAAAATTGCAACTGGAATTTTAGCAATTTTTTGACGTGAAATTGTAAACATGTGGACATGGATTTTGAAACTTCTAGAGAGAATTTTAAAAGCTTCAACAGAATTTCAACAATTTTGAGAGGGATTTGAAAAGTTTCAATGGGAATGGGAAGAATTGGGACAAAAATTGGAAAATTTTTAAGGGACTTTGAAAAAATTTCAACTGGAATTTTAGCAATTTGGACGTGAAATTGTAAACATGTGGACATGGATTTTGAAAATTCTAGAGAGAATTTTAAAAGCTTCAACAGAATTTCAACAATTTGGAGAGGGATTTGAAAAGTTTCAATGGGAATGGGAAGAATTGGGACAAAAATTGGAAAATTTTTCAGGGACTTTGAAAAAATTGCAACTGGAATTTTAGCAATTTTTTGACGTGAAATTGTAAACATGTGGACATGGATTTTGAAAATTCTAGAGAGAATTTTAAAAGCTTCAACAGAATTTCAACAATTTTGAGAGGGATTTGAAAAGTTTCAATGGGAATGGGAAGAATTGGGACAAAAATTGGAAAATTTTTCAGGGACTTTGAAAAAATTTCAACTGGAATTTTAGCAATTTTTTGACGTGAAATTGTAAACATGTGGACATGGATTTTGAAAATTCTAGAGAGAATTTTAAAAGCTTCAACAGAATTTCAACAATTTTGAGAGGGATTTGAAAAGTTTCAATGGGAATGGGAAGAATTGGGACAAAAATTGGAAAATTTTTAAGGGACTTAATTTCAACTGGAATTTTAGCAATTTTTTGACGTGAAATTGTAAACATGTGGACATGGATTTTGAAACTTCTAGAGAGAATTTTAAAAGCTTCAACAGATTTTCAACAATTTTGAGAGGGATTTGAAAAGTTTCAATGGGAATGGGAAGAATTGGGACAAAAATTGGAAAATTTTTAAGGGACTTTGAAAAAATTTCAACTGGAATTTTAGCCATTTTTTGACGTGAAATTGTAAACATGTGGACATGGATTTTGAAAATTCTAGAGAGAATTTTAAAAGCTTCAACAGAATTTCAACAATTTTGAGAGGGATTTGAAAAGTTTCAATGGGAATGGGAAGAATTGGGACAAAAATTGGAAAATTTTGAAGGGACTTTGAAAAAATTTCAACTGGAATTTTAGCCATTTTTTGACGTGAAATTGTAAACATGTGGACATGGATTTTGAAAATTCTAGAGAGATTTTTAAAAGCTTCAACAGAATTTCAACAATTTTGAGAGGGATTTGAAAAGTTTCAATGGGAATGGGAAGAATTGGGACAAAAATTGGAAAATTTTTAAGGGACTTTGAAAAAATTTCAACTGGAATTTTAGCCATTTTTTGACATGAAATTGTAAACATGTGGACATGGATTTTGAAAATTCTAGAGAGAATTTTAAAAGCTTCAAGAGAATTTCAACAATTTTGAGTGGGATTTGAAAAGTTTCAATGGGAATGGGAAGAATTGGGACAAAAATTGGAAAATTTTTAAGGGACTTTGAAAAAATTGCAACTGGAATTTTAGCAATTTTTTGACGTGAAATTGTAAACATGTGGACATGGATTTTGAAAATTCTAGAGAGAATTTTAAAAGCTTCAACAGAATTTCAACAATTTTGAGAGGGATTTGAAAAGTTTCAAAGGGAATGGGAAGAATTGGGACAAAAATTGGAAAATTTTTCAGGGACTTTGAAAAAATTTCAACTGGAATTTTAGCAATTTTTTGACGTGAAATTGTAAACATGTGGCCATGGATTTTGAAAATTCTAGAGAGAATTTTAAAAGCTTCAAGAGAATTTCAACAATTTGGAGAGGGATTTGAAAAGTTTCAATGGGAATGGGAAGAATTGGGACAAAAATTGGAAAATTTTTAAGGGACTTTGAAAAAATTTCAACTGGAATTTTAGCAATTTGGACGTGAAATTGTAAACATGTGGACATGGATTTTGAAAATTCTAGAGAGAATTTTAAAAGCTTCAACAGAATTTCAACAATTTTGAGAGGGATTTGAAAAGTTTCAATGGGAATGGGAAGAATTGGGACAAAAATTGGAAAATTTTGAAGGGACTTTGAAAAAATTTCAACTGGAATTTTAGCCATTTTTTGACGTGAAATTGTAAACATGTGGACATGGATTTTGAAAATTCTAGAGAGATTTTTAAAAGCTTCAACAGAATTTCAACAATTTTGAGAGGGATTTGAAAAGTTTCAATGGGAATGGGAAGAATTGGGACAAAAATTGGAAAATTTTTAAGGGACTTTGAAAAAATTTCAACTGGAATTTTAGCCATTTTTTGACATGAAATTGTAAACATGTGGACATGGATTTTGAAAATTCTAGAGAGAATTTTAAAAGCTTCAAGAGAATTTCAACAATTTTGAGTGGGATTTGAAAAGTTTCAATGGGAATGGGAAGAATTGGGACAAAAATTGGAAAATTTTTAAGGGACTTTGAAAAATTGCAACTGGAATTTTAGCAATTTTTTGACGTGAAATTGTAAACATGTGGACATGGATTTTGAAAATTCTAGAGAGATTTTTAAAAGCTTCAACAGAATTTCAACAATTTGGAGAGGGATTTGAAAAGTTTCAATGGGAATGGGAAGAATTGGGACAAAAATTGGAAAATTTTTAAGGGACTTAATTTCAACTGGAATTTTAGCCATTTTCTGACGTGAAATTGTAAACATGTGGACATGGATTTTGAAAATTCTAGAGAGAATTTTAAAAGCTTCAACAGAATTTCAACAATTTTGAGAGGGATTTGAAAAGTTTCAATGGGAATGGGAAGAATTGGGACAAAAATTGGAAAATTTTTAAGGGACTTTGAAAAAATTGCAACTGGAATTTTAGCCATTTTCTGACGTGAAATTGTAAATATGTGGACATGGATTTTGAAAATTCTAGAGAGAATTTTAAAAGCTTCAACAGAATTTCAACAATTTTGAGAGGGATTTGAAAAGTTTCAATGGGAATGGGAAGAATTGGGACAAAAATTGGAAAATTTTGAAGGGACTTTGAAAAAATTTCAACTGGAATTTTAGCCATTTTTTGACGTGAAATTGTAAACATGTGGACATGGATTTTGAAAATTCTAGAGAGATTTTTAAAAGCTTCAACAGAATTTCAACAATTTTGAGAGGGATTTGAAAAGTTTCAATGGGAATGGGAAGAATTGGGACAAAAATTGGAAAATTTTTAAGGGACTTTGAAAAAATTTCAACTGGAATTTTAGCCATTTTTTGACATGAAATTGTAAACATGTGGACATGGATTTTGAAAATTCTAGAGAGAATTTTAAAAGCTTCAAGAGAATTTCAACAATTTTGAGTGGGATTTGAAAAGTTTCAATGGGAATGGGAAGAATTGGGACAAAAATTGGAAAATTTTTCAGGGACTTTGAAAAAATTTCAACTGGAATTTTAGCCATTTTTTGACGTGAAATTGTAAACATGTGGACATGGATTTTGAAAATTCTAGAGAGATTTTTAAAAGCTTCAACAGAATTTCAACAATTTGGAGAGGGATTTGAAAAGTTTCAATGGGAATGGGAAGAATTGGGACAAAAATTGGAAAATTTTTAAGGGACTTTGAAAAAATTGCAACTGGAATTTTAGCAATTTTTTGACGTGAAATTGTAAACATGTGGACATGGATTTTGAAAATTCTAGAGAGAATTTTAAAAGCTTCAACAGAATTTCAACAATTTGGAGAGGGATTTGAAAAGTTTCAATGGGAATGGGAAGAATTGGGACAAAAATTGGAAAATTTTTAAGGGACTTTGAAAAAATTTCAACTGGAATTTTAGCCATTTTTTGACGTGAAATTGTAAACATGTGGACATGGATTTTGAAAATTCTAGAGAGAATTTTAAAAGCTTCAAGAGAATTTCAACAATTTGGAGAGGGATTTGAAAAGTTTCAATGGGAATGGGAAGAATTGGGACAAAAATTGGAAAATTTTGAAGGGACTTTGAAAAAATTTCAACTGGAATTTTAGCCATTTTCTGACGTGAAATTGTAAACATGTTGAAGTGGATTTTGAAACTTCTAGAGAGAATTTTAAAAGCTTCAACAGAATTTCAACAATTTTGAGAGGGATTTGAAAAGTTTCAATGGGAATGGGAAGAATTGGGACAAAAATTGGAAAATTTTGAAGGGACTTTGAAAAAATTTCAACTGGAATTTTAGCAATTTTTTGACGTGAAATTGTAAACATGTGGACATGGATTTTGAAAATTCTAGAGAGAATTTTAAAAGCTTCAACAGAATTTCAACAATTTTGAGAGGGATTTGAAAAGTTTCAATGGGAATGGGAAGAATTGGGACAAAAATTGGAAAATTTTTAAGGGACTTTGAAAAAATTTCAACTGGAATTTTAGCAATTTTTTGACGTGAAATTGTAAACATGTGGACATGGATTTTGAAAATTCTAGAGAGAATTTTAAAAGCTTCAAGAGAATTTCAACAATTTTGAGAGGGATTTGAAAAGTTTCAATGGGAATGGGAAGAATTGGGACAAAAATTGGAAAATTTTTAAGGGACTTTGAAAAAATTTCAACTGGAATTTTAGCCATTTTCTGACGTGAAATTGTAAACATGTTGAAGTGGATTTTGAAAATTCTAGAGAGAATTTTAAAAGCTTCAAGAGAATTTCAACAATTTGGAGAGGGATTTGAAAAGTTTCAATGGGAAGAATTGGGACAAAAATTGGAAAATTTTTAAGGGACTTTGAAAAAATTGCAACTGGAATTTTAGCAATTTTTTGACGTGAAATTGTAAACATGTGGACATGGATTTTGAAAATTCTAGAGAATTTTAAAAGCTTCAACAGAATTTCAACAATTTTGAGAGGGATTTGAAAAGTTTCAATGGGAATGGGAAGAATTGGGACAAAAATTGGAAAATTTTTAAGGGACTTTGAAAAAATTTCAACTGGAATTTTAGCCATTTTTTGACGTGAAATTGTAAACATGTGGACATGGATTTTGAAACTTCTAGAGAGAATTTTAAAAGCTTCAACAGAATTTCAACAATTTTGAGAGGGATTTGAAAAGTTTCAATGGGAATGGGAAGAATTGGGACAAAAATTGGAAAATTTTTAAGGGACTTTGAAAAAATTTCAACTGGAATTTTAGCCATTTTTTGACGTGAAATTGTAAACATGTGGACATGGATTTTGAAACTTCTAGAGAGAATTTTAAAAGCTTCAACAGAATTTCAACAATTTTGAGAGGGATTTGAAAAGTTTCAATGGGAATGGGAAGAATTGGGACAAAAATTGGAAAATTTTTCAGGGACTTTGAAAAAATTTCAACTGGAATTTTAGCAATTTTTTGACGTGAAATTGTAAACATGTGGCCATGGATTTTGAAAATTCTAGAGAGAATTTTAAAAGCTTCAACAGAATTTCAACAATTTTGAGAGGGATTTGAAAAGTTTCAATGGGAATGGGAAGAATTGGGACAAAAATTGGAAAATTTTTAAGGGACTTTGAAAAAATTTCAACTGGAATTTTAGCAATTTGGACGTGAAATTGTAAACATGTGGACATGGATTTTGAAAATTCTAGAGAGAATTTTAAAAGCTTCAACAGAATTTCAACAATTTTGAGAGGGATTTGAAAAGTTTCAATGGGAATGGGAAGAATTGGGACAAAAATTGGAAAATTTTTAAGGGACTTTGAAAAAATTGCAACTGGAATTTTAGCAATTTTTTGACGTGAAATTGTAAACATGTGGACATGGATTTTGAAAATTCTAGAGAGAATTTTAAAAGCTTCAACAGAATTTCAACAATTTTGAGAGGGATTTGAAAAGTTTCAATGGGAATGGGAAGAATTGGGACAAAAATTGGAAAATTTTTAAGGGACTTAATTTCAACTGGAATTTTAGCAATTTTTTGACGTGAAATTGTAAACATGTGGACATGGATTTTGAAAATTCTAGAGAGAATTTTAAAAGCTTCAACAGATTTTCAAAAATTTAGAGAGGGATTTGAAAAGTTTCAATGGGAATGGGAAGAATTGGGACAAAAATTGGAAAATTTTTAAGGGACTTTGAAAAAATTTCAACTGGAATTTTAGCCATTTTCTGACGTGAAATTGTAAACATGTGGACATGGATTTTGAAAATTCTAGAGAGAATTTTAAAAGCTTCAACAGAATTTCAACAATTTTGAGAGGGATTTGAAAAGTTTCAATGGGAATGGGAAGAATTGGGACAAAAATTGGAAAATTTTTCAGGGACTTTGAAAAAATTTCAACTGGAATTTTAGCCATTTTTTGACGTGAAATTGTAAACATGTGGACATGGACTTTGAAAATTCTAGAGAGAATTTTAAAAGCTTCAAGAGAATTTCAACAATTTTGAGTGGGATTTGAAAAGTTTCAATGGGAATGGGAAGAATTGGGACAAAAATTGGAAAATTTTTAAGGGACTTGGAAAAAATTTCAACTGGAATTTTAGCAATTTTTTGACGTGAAATTGTAAACATGTGGACATGGATTTTGAAAATTCTAGAGAGATTTTTAAAAGCTTCAACAGAATTTCAACAATTTTGAGAGGGATTTGAAAAGTTTCAATGGGAATGGGAAGAATTGGGACAAAAATTGGAAAATTTTTAAGGGACTTTGAAAAAATTGCAACTGGAATTTTAGCAATTTTTTGACGTGAAATTGTAAACATGTGGACATGGATTTTGAAAATTCTAGAGAGAATTTTAAAAGCTTCAAGAGAATTTCAACAATTTGGAGAGGGATTTGAAAAGTTTCAATGGGAATGGGAAGAATTGGGACAAAAATTGGAAAATTTTTAAGGGACTTTGAAAAAATTGCAACTGGAATTTTAGCCATTTTCTGACGTGAAATTGTAAACATGTTGAAGTGGATTTTGAAAATTCTAGAGAGAATTTTAAAAGCTTCAACAGAATTTCAACAATTTTGAGAGGGATTTGAAAAGTTTCAATGGGAATGGGAAGAATTGGGACAAAAATTGGAAAATTTTGAAGGGACTTTGAAAAAATTGCAACTGGAATTTTAGCAATTTTTTGACGTGAAATTGTAAACATGTGGACATGGATTTTGAAAATTCTAGAGAGAATTTTAAAAGCTTCAACAGAATTTCAACAATTTGGAGAGGGATTTGAAAAGTTTCAATGGGAATGGGAAGAATTGGGACAAAAATTGGAAAATTTTTAAGGGACTTTGAAAAAATTTAAACTGGAATTTTAGCCATTTTCTGACGTGAAATTGTAAACATGTGGACATGGATTTTGAAAATTCTAGAGAGAATTTTAAAAGCTTCAACAGAATTTCAACAATTTTGAGAGGGATTTGAAAAGTTTCAATGGGAATGGGAAGAATTGGGACAAAAATTGGAAAATTTTTAAGGGACTTTGAAAAAATTTCAACTGGAATTTTAGCCATTTTCTGACGTGAAATTGTAAACATGTTGAAGTGGATTTTGAAAATTCTAGAGAGAATTTTAAAAGCTTCAACAGAATTTCAACAATTTTGAGAGGGATTTGAAAAGTTTCAATGGGAATGGGAAGAATTGGGACAAAAATTGGAAAATTTTTAAGGGACTTTGAAAAAATTTCAACTGGAATTTTAGCAATTTGGACGTGAAATTGTAAGCATGTGGACATGGATTTTGAAAATTCTAGAGAGAATTTTAAAAGCTTCAACAGAATTTCAACAATTTTGAGAGGGATTTGAAAAGTTTCAATGGGAATGGGAAGAATTGGGACAAAAATTGGAAAATTTTTAAGGGACTTTGAAAAAATTTCAACTGGAATTTTAGCCATTTTTTGACGTGAAATTGTAAACATGTGGACATGGATTTTGAAACTTCTAGAGAGAATTTTAAAAGCTTCAACAGAATTTCAACAATTTTGAGAGGGATTTGAAAAGTTTCAATGGGAATGGGAAGAATTGGGACAAAAATTGGAAAATTTTTAAGGGACTTTGAAAAAATTTCAACTGGAATTTTAGCAATTTTTTGACGTGAAATTGTAAACATGTTGAAGTGGATTTTGAAAATTCTAGAGAGAATTTTAAAAGCTTCAACAGAATTTCAACAATTTTGAGAGGGATTTGAAAAGTTTCAATGGGAATGGGAAGAATTGGGACAAAAATTGGAAAATTTTTAAGGGACTTTGAAAAAATTTCAACTGGAATTTTAGCAATTTTTTGACGTGAAATTGTAAACATGTGGACATGGATTTTGAAAATTCTAGAGAGAATTTTAAAAGCTTCAAGAGAATTTCAACAATTTGGAGAGGGATTTGAAAAGTTTCAATGGGAATGGGAAGAATTGGGACAAAAATTGGAAAATTTTTAAGGGACTTTGAAAAAATTGCAACTGGAATTTTAGCAATTTTTTGACGTGAAATTGTAAACATGTGGACATGGATTTTGAAAATTCTAGAGAATTTTAAAAGCTTCAACAGAATTTCAACAATTGTGAGAGGGATTTGAAAAGTTTCAATGGGAATGGGAAGAATTGGGACAAAAATTGGAAAATTTTTCAGGGACTTTGAAAAGATTTCAACTGGAATTTTAGCAATTTTTTGACGTGAAATTGTAAACATGTGGACATGGATTTTGAAACTTCTAGAGAGAATTTTAAAAGCTTCAAGAGAATTTCAACAATTTGGAGAGGGATTTGAAAAGTTTCAATGGGAATGGGAAGAATTGGGACAAAAATTGGAAAATTTTTCAGGGACTTTGAAAAAATTTCAACTGGAATTTTAGCAATTTTTTGACGTGAAATTGTAAACATGTGGACATGGATTTTGAAACTTCTAGAGAGAATTTTAAAAGCTTCAAGAGAATTTCAACAATTTGGAGAGGGATTTGAAAAGTTTCAATGGGAATGGGAAGAATTGGGACAAAAATTGGAAAATTTTTAAGGGACTTTGAAAAAATTGCAACTGGAATTTTAGCCATTTTCTGACGTGAAATTGTAAACATGTTGAAGTGGATTTTGAAAATTCTAGAGAGAATTTTAAAAGCTTCAACAGAATTTCAACAATTTTGAGAGGGATTTGAAAAGTTTCAATGGGAATGGGAAGAATTGGGACAAAAATTGGAAAATTTTGAAGGGACTTTGAAAAAATTTCAACTGGAATTTTAGCAATTTTTTGACGTGAAATTGTAAACATGTGGACATGGATTTTGAAAATTCTAGAGAGAATTTTAAAAGCTTCAAGAGAATTTCAACAATTTTGAGAGGGATTTGAAAAGTTTCAATGGGAATGGGAAGAATTGGGACAAAAATTGGAAAATTTTGAAGGGACTTTGAAAAAATTGCAACTGGAATTTTAGCAATTTTTTGATGTGAAATTGTAAACATGTGGACATGGATTTCGAAAATTCTAGAGAGAATTTTAAAAGCTTCAAGAGAATTTCAACAATTTGGAGAGGGATTTGAAAAGTTTCAATGGGAATGGGAAGAATTGGGACAAAAATTGGAAAATTTTTAAGGGACTTTGAAAAAATTTAAACTGGAATTTTAGCCATTTTCTGACGTGAAATTGTAAACATGTGGACATGGATTTTGAAAATTCTAGAGAGAATTTTAAAAGCTTCAACAGAATTTCAACAATTTTGAGAGGGATTTGAAAAGTTTCAATGGGAATGGGAAGAATTGGGACAAAAATTGGAAAATTTTTAAGGGACTTTGAAAAAATTTCAACTGGAATTTTAGCCATTTCTGATGTGAAATTGTAAACATGTTGAAGTGGATTTTGAAAATTCTAGAGAGAATTTTAAAAGCTTCAACAGAATTTCAACAATTTTGAGAGGGATTTGAAAAGTTTCAATGGGAATGGGAAGAATTGGGACAAAAATTGGAAAATTTTTAAGGGACTTTGAAAAAATTTCAACTGGAATTTTAGCAATTTGGACGTGAAATTGTAAGCATGTGGACATGGATTTTGAAAATTCTAGAGAGAATTTTAAAAGCTTCAACAGAATTTCAACAATTTAGAGAGGGATTTGAAAAGTTTCAATGGGAATGGGAAGAATTGGGACAAAAATTGGAAAATTTTTAAGG
>NW_028116633.1:0-18831 GCF_964273445.1 Streptopelia decaocto | reverse complement strand
TCTCTCTAGAATTTTCAAAATCCATGTCCACATGTTTACAATTTCACGTCAAAAAATGGCTAAAATTCCAGTTGAAATTTTTTCAAAGTCCCTTAAAAATTTTCCAATTTTTGTCCCAATTCTTCCCATTCCCATTGAAACTTTTCAAATCCCTCTCAAAATGGTTGAAGTTCTCTTGAAGCTTTTAAAATTCTCTCTAGAATTTTCAAAATCCATGGCCACATGTTTACAATTTCACGTAAAAAAATGGCTAAAATTCCAGTTGAAATTTTTTCAAAGTCCCTTAAAAATTTTCCAATTTTTGTCCCAATTCTTCCCATTCCCATTGAAACTTTTCAAATCCCTCTCAAAATTGTTGAAATTCTGTTGAAGCTTTTAAAATTCTCTCTAGAATTTTCAAATTCCATGGCCACATGTTTACAATTTCATGTCAAAAAATGGCTAAAATTCCAGTTGAAATTTTTTCAAAGTCCCTTAAAAATTTTCCAATTTTTGTCCCAATTCTTCCCATTCCCATTGAAACTTTTCAAATCCCTCTCAAAATTGTTGAAATTCTGTTGAAGCTTTTAAAATTCTCTCTAGAATTTTCAAAATCCATGGCCACATGTTTACAATTTCACGTCAAAAAATGGCTAAAATTCCAGTTGAAATTTTTTCAAAGTCCCTTAAAAATTTTCCAATTTTTGTCCCAATTCTTCCCATTCCCATTGAAACTTTTCAAATCCGTCTCAAAATTGTAGAAATTCTGTTGAAGCTTTTAAAATTCTCTCTAGAATTTTCAAAATCCATGTCCACATGTTTACAATTTCACATAAAAAAATGGCTAAAATTCCAGCTGAAATTTTTTCAAAGTCCCTTAAAATTTTCCAATTTTTGTCCCAATTCTTCCCATTCCCATTGAAACTTTTCAAATCCCTCTCAAAATTGTTGAAATTCTCTTGAAGCTTTTAAAATTCTCTCTAGAATTTTCAAAATCCACTTCAAAATTTTTACAATTTCACGTCAAAAAATGGCTAAAATTCCAGCTGAAATTTTTTCAAAGTCCCTTAAAAATTTTCCAATTTTTGTCCCAATTCTTCCCATTCCCATTGAAACTTTTCAAATCCCTCTCAAAATTGTTGAAATTCTCTTGAAGCTTTTAAAATTCTCTCTAGAATTTTCAAAATCCATGTCCACATGTTTACAATTTCACGACAAAAAATGGCTAAAATTCCAGTTGAAATTTTTTCAAAGTCCCTTAAAAATTTTCCAATTTTTGTCCCAATTCTTCCCATTCCCATTGAAACTTTTCAAATCCCTCTCAAAATTGTTGAAATTCTCTTGAAGCTTTTAAAATTCTCTCTAGAATTTTCAAAATCCATGGCCACATGTTTACAATTTCACGTCAAAAAATGGCTAAAATTCCAGTTGAAATTTTTTCAAAGTCCCTTAAAAGTTTTCCAATTTTTGTCCCAATTCTTCCCATTCCCATTGAAACTTTTCAAATCCCTCTCAAAATTGTTGAAATTCTCTTGAAGCTTTTAAAATTCTCTCTAGAATTTTCAAAATCCATGGCCACATGTTTACAATTTCATGTAAAAAAATTGCTAAAATTCCAGCTGAAATTTTTTCAAAGTCCCTTAAAAATTTTCCAATTTTTGTCCCAATTCTTCCCATTCCCATTGAAACTTTTCAAATCCCTCTCAAAATTGTTGAAATTCTCTTGAAGCTTTTAAAATTCTCTCTAGAATTTTCAAAATCCATGGCCACATGTTTACAATTTCACGTCAAAAAATGGCTAAAATTCCAGTTGAAATTTTTTCAAAGTCCCTTAAAAATTTTCCAATTTTTGTCCCAATTCTTCCCATTCCCATTGAAACTTTTCAAATCCCTCTCAAAATTGTTGAAATTCTCTTGAAGCTTTTAAAATTCTCTCTAGAATTTTCAAAATCCACTTCAACATGTTTACAATTTCACGTCAAAAAATGGCTAAAATTCCAGTTGAAATTTTTTCAAAGTCCCTTAAAAATTTTCCAATTTTTGTCCCAATTCTTCCCATTCCCATTGAAACTTTTCAAATCCCTCTCAAAATTGTTGAAATTCTCTTGAAGCTTTTAAAATTCTCTCTAGAATTTTCAAAATCCATGGCCACATGTTTACAATTTCACGTCAAAAAATGGCTAAAATTCCAGTTGAAATTTTTTCAAAGTCCCTTAAAAATTTTCCAATTTTTGTCCCAATTCTTCCCATTCCCATTGAAACTTTTCAAATCCCTCTCAAAATTGTTGAAATTCTCTTGAAGCTTTTAAAATTCTCTCTAGAATTTTCAAAATCCATGGCCACATGTTTACAATTTCACGTCAAAAAATGGCTAAAATTCCAGTTGAAATTTTTTCAAAGTCCCTTAAAAATTTTCCAATTTTTGTCCCAATTCTTCCCATTCCCATTGAAACTTTTCAAATCCCTCTCAAAATTGTTGAAATTCTCTTGAAGCTTTTAAAATTCTCTCTAGAATTTTCAAAATCCATGGCCACATGTTTACAATTTCACGTCAAAAAATGGCTAAAATTCCAGTTGAAATTTTTTCAAAGTCCCTTAAAAATTTTCCAATTTTTGTCCCAATTCTTCCCATTCCCATTGAAACTTTTCAAATCCCTCTCAAAATTGTTGAAATTCTCTTGAAGCTTTTAAAATTCTCTCTAGAATTTTCAAAATCCACTTCAAAATGTTTACAATTTCACGTCAAAAAATGGCTAAAATTCCAGTTGAAATTTTTTCAAAGTCCCTTAAAAATTTTCCAATTTTTGTCCCAATTCTTCCCATTCCCATTGAAACTTTTCAAATCCCTCTCCAAATTGTTGAAATTCTCTTGAAGCTTTTAAAATTCTCTCTAGAATTTTCAAAATCCATGTCCACATGTTTACAATTTCACGACAAAAAATGGCTAAAATTCCAGTTGAAATTTTTTCAAAGTCCCTTAAAAATTTTCCAATTTTTGTCCCAATTCTTCCCATTCCCATTGAAACTTTTCAAATCCCTCTCAAAATTGTTGAAATTCTCTTGAAGCTTTTAAAATTCTCTCTAGAATTTTCAAAATCCATGGCCACATGTTTACAATTTCACGTCAAAAAATGGCTAAAATTCCAGTTGAAATTTTTTCAAAGTCCCTTAAAAATTTTCCAATTTTTGTCCCAATTCTTCCCATTCCCATTGAAACTTTTCAAATCCCTCTCCAAATTGTTGAAATTCTCTTGAAGCTTTTAAAATTCTCTCTAGAATTTTCAAAATCCACTTCAAAATGTTTACAATTTCACGTCAAAAAATGGCTAAAATTCCAGTTGAAATTTTTTCAAAGTCCCTTAAAAATTTTCCAATTTTTGTCCCAATTCTTCCCATTCCCATTGAAACTTTTCAAATCCCTCTCCAAATTGTTGAAATTCTCTTGAAGCTTTTAAAATTCTCTCTAGAATTTTCAAAATCCATGTCCACATGTTTACAATTTCACGACAAAAAATGGCTAAAATTCCAGTTGAAATTTTTTCAAAGTCCCTTAAAAATTTTCCAATTTTTGTCCCAATTCTTCCCATTCCCATTGAAACTTTTCAAATCCCTCTCAAAATTGTTGAAATTCTCTTGAAGCTTTTAAAATTCTCTCTAGAATTTTCAAAATCCATGGCCACATGTTTACAATTTCACGTCAAAAAATGGCTAAAATTCCAGTTGAAATTTTTTCAAAGTCCCTTAAAAATTTTCCAATTTTTGTCCCAATTCTTCCCATTCCCATTGAAACTTTTCAAATTCCTCTCAAAATTGTTGAAATTCTGTTGAAGCTTTTAAAATTCTCTCTAGAATTTTCAAAATCCATGGCCACATGTTTACAATTTCACGTCAAAAAATGGCTAAAATTCCAGTTGAAATTTTTTCAAAGTCCCTTAAAAATTTTCCAATTTTTGTCCCAATTCTTCCCATTCCCATTGAAACTTTTCAAATCCCTCTCAAAATTGTTGAAATTCTCTTGAAGCTTTTAAAATTCTCTCTAGAATTTTCAAAATCCATGTCCACATGTTTACAATTTCACGTCAAAAAATGGCTAAAATTCCAGTTGAAATTTTTTCAAAGTCCCTTAAAAATTTTCCAATTTTTGTCCCAATTCTTCCCATTCCCATTGAAACTTTTCAAATCCCTCTCAAAATTGTTGAAATTCTCTTGAAGCTTTTAAAATTCTCTCTAGAATTTTCAAAATCCATGGCCACATGTTTACAATTTCACGTCAAAAAATGGCTAAAATTCCAGTTGAAATTTTTTCAAAGTCCCTTAAAAATTTTCCAATTTTTGTCCCAATTCTTCCCATTCCCATTGAAACTTTTCAAATCCCTCTCAAAATTGTTGAAATTCTCTTGAAGCTTTTAAAATTCTCTCTAGAATTTTCAAAATCCACTTCAACATGTTTACAATTTCACGTCAAAAAATGGCTAAAATTCCAGTTGAAATTTTTTCAAAGTCCCTTAAAAGTTTTCCAATTTTTGTCCCAATTCTTCCCATTCCCATTGAAACTTTTCAAATCCCTCTCCAAATTGTTGAAATTCTCTTGAAGCTTTTAAAATTCTCTCTAGAATTTTCAAAATCCATGGCCACATGTTTACAATTTCATGTAAAAAAATTGCTAAAATTCCAGCTGAAATTTTTTCAAAGTCCCTTAAAAATTTTCCAATTTTTGTCCCAATTCTTCCCATTCCCATTGAAACTTTTCAAATCCCTCTCCAAATTGTTGAAATTCTCTTGAAGCTTTTAAAATTCTCTCTAGAATTTTCAAAATCCATGGCCACATGTTTACAATTTCACGTCAAAAAATGGCTAAAATTCCAGTTGAAATTTTTTCAAAGTCCCTTAAAAATTTTCCAATTTTTGTCCCAATTCTTCCCATTCCCATTGAAACTTTTCAAATCCCTCTCAAAATTGTTGAAATTCTCTTGAAGCTTTTAAAATTCTCTCTAGAATTTTCAAAATCCACTTCAACATGTTTACAATTTCACGTCAAAAAATGGCTAAAATTCCAGTTGAAATTTTTTCAAAGTCCCTTAAAAATTTTCCAATTTTTGTCCCAATTCTTCCCATTCCCATTGAAACTTTTCAAATCCCTCTCAAAATTGTTGAAATTCTCTTGAAGCTTTTAAAATTCTCTCTAGAATTTTCAAAATCCATGGCCACATGTTTACAATTTCACGACAAAAAATGGCTAAAATTCCAGTTGAAATTTTTTCAAAGTCCCTTAAAAAATTTCCAATTTTTGTCCCAATTCTTCCCATTCCCATTGAAACTTTTCAAATCCCTCTCAAAATTGTTGAAATTCTCTTGAAGCTTTTAAAATTCTCTCTAGAATTTTCAAAATCCATGGCCACATGTTTACAATTTCACGTCAAAAAATGGCTAAAATTCCAGTTGAAATTTTTTCAAAGTCCCTTAAAAATTTTCCAATTTTTGTCCCAATTCTTCCCATTCCCATTGAAACTTTTCAAATCCCTCTCCAAATTGTTGAAATTCTGTTGAAGCTTTTAAAATTCTCTCTAGAATTTTCAAAATCCATGTCCACATGTTTACAATTTCACGTCAAAAAATGGCTAAAATTCCAGTTGAAATTTTTTCAAAGTCCCTTAAAAATTTTCCAATTTTTGTCCCAATTCTTCCCATTCCCATTGAAACTTTTCAAATCCCTCTCAAAATTGTTGAAATTCTCTTGAAGCTTTTTAAAATTCTCTCTAGAATTTTCAAAATCCATGGCCACATGTTTACAATTTCACGTCAAAAAATTGCTAAAATTCCAGTTGAAATTTTTTCAAAGTCCCTTAAAAATTTTCCAATTTTTGTCCCAATTCTTCCCATTCCCATTGAAACTTTTCAAATCCCTCTCCAAATTGTTGAAATTCTCTTGAAGCTTTTAAAATTCTCTCTAGAATTTTCAAAATCCATGTCCACATGTTTACAATTTCACGACAAAAAATGGCTAAATTCCAGCTGAAATTTTTTTAAAGTCCCTTAAAAATTTTCCAATTTTTGTCCCAATTCTTCCCATTCCCATTGAAACTTTTCAAATCCCTCTCAAAATTGTTGAAATTCTGTTGAAGCTTTTAAAATTCTCTCTAGAATTTTCAAAATCCACTTCAACATGTTTAAAATTTCACGTCAAAAAATGGCTAAAATTCCAGTTGAAATTTTTTCAAAGTCCCTGAAAAAATTTTCCAATTTTTGTCCCAATTCTTCCCATTCCCATTGAAACTTTTCAAATCCCTCTCAAAATTGTTGAAATTCTCTTGAAGCTTTTAAATTTCTCTCTAGAATTTTCAAAATCCATGGCCACATGTTTACAATTTCACATAAAAAAATGGCTAAAATTCCAGTTGAAATTTTTTCAAAGTCCCTTAAAAGTTTTCCAATTTTTGTCCCAATTCTTCCCATTCCCATTGAAACTTTTCAAATCCCTCTCAAAATTGTGTAAAGTCTCTTGAAGCTTTTAAAATTCTCTCTAGAATTTTCAAAATCCATGGCCACATGTTTACAATTTCACGTAAAAAAATTGCTAAAATTCCAGCTGAAATTTTTTCAAAGTCCCTTAAAAATTTTCCAATTTTTGTCCCAATTCTTCCCATTCCCATTGAAACTTTTCAAATCCCTCTCAAAATTGTTGAAATTCTCTTGAAGCTTTTAAAATTCTCTCTAGAATTTTCAAAATCCATGGCCACATGTTTACAATTTCACGTCAAAAAATGGCTAAAATTCCAGTTGAAATTTTTCAAAGTCCCTTAAAAATTTTCCAATTTTTGTCCCAATTCTTCCCATTCCCATTGAAACTTTTCAAATCCCTCTCCAAATTGTTGAAATTCTCTTGAAGCTTTTAAAATTCTCTCTAGAATTTTCAAAATCCATGGCCACATGTTTACAATTTCACGTCAAAAAATGGCTAAAATTCCAGTTGAAATTTTTTCAAAGTCCCTTAAAAATTTTCCAATTTTTGTCCCAATTCTTCCCATTCCCATTGAAACTTTTCAAATCCCTCTCAAAATTGTTGAAATTCTGTTGAAGCTTTTAAAATTCTCTCTAGAATTTTCAAAATCCATGTCCACATGTTTACAATTTCACATAAAAAAATGGCTAAAATTCCAGCTGAAATTTTTTCAAAGTCCCTTAAAATTTTCCAATTTTTGTCCCAATTCTTCCCATTCCCATTGAAACTTTTCAAATCCCTCTCAAAATTGTTGAAATTCTCTTGAAGCTTTTAAAATTCTCTCTAGAATTTTCAAAATCCACTTCAAAATTTTTACAATTTCACGTCAAAAAATGGCTAAAATTCCAGCTGAAATTTTTTCAAAGTCCCTTAAAAATTTTCCAATTTTTGTCCCAATTCTTCCCATTCCATTGAAACTTTTCAAATCCCTCTCAAAATTGTTGAAATTCTCTTGAAGCTTTTAAAATTCTCTCTAGAATTTTCAAATCCATGTCCACATGTTTACAATTTCACGACAAAAAATGGCTAAAATTCCAGTTGAAATTTTTTCAAAGTCCCTTAAAAATTTTCAATTTTTGTCCCAATTCTTCCCATTCCCATTGAAACTTTTCAAATCCCTCTCAAAATTGTTGAAATTCTCTTGAAGATTTTAAAATTCTCTCTAGAATTTTCAAAATCCATGGCCACATGTTTACAATTTCACGTCAAAAAATGGCTAAAATTCCAGTTGAAATTTTTTCAAAGTCCCTTAAAAGTTTTCCAATTTTTGTCCCAATTCTTCCCATTCCCATTGAAACTTTTCAATCCCTCTCAAAATTGTTGAAATTCTCTTGAAGCTTTTAAATTCTCTCTAGAATTTTCAAAATCCATGGCCACATGTTTACAATTTCATGTAAAAAAATTGCTAAAATTCCAGCTGAAATTTTTTCAAAGTCCCTTAAAAATTTTCCAATTTTGTCCCAATTCTTCCCATTCCCATTGAAACTTTTCAAATCCCTCTCAAAATTGTTGAAATTCTCTGAAGCTTTTAAAATTCTCTCTAGAATTTTCAAAATCCATGGCCACATGTTTACAATTTCACGTCAAAAATGGCTAAAAATTCCAGTTGAAATTTTTTCAAAGTCCCTTAAAAATTTTCCAATTTTTGTCCCAATTCTTCCCATTCCCATTGAAACTTTTCAAATCCCTCTCAAAATTGTTGAAATTCTCTTGAAGCTTTTAAAATTCTCTCTAGAATTTTCAAAATCCACTTCAACATGTTTACAATTTCACGTCAAAAAATGGCTAAAATTCCAGTTGAAATTTTTTCAAAGTCCCTTAAAAATTTTCCAATTTTTGTCCCAATTCTTCCCATTCCCATTGAAACTTTTCAAATCCCTCTCAAAATTGTTGAAATTCTCTTGAAGCTTTTAAAATTCTCTCTAGAATTTTCAAAATCCATGGCCACATGTTTACAATTTCACGTCAAAAAATGGCTAAAATTCCAGTTGAAATTTTTCAAAGTCCCTTAAAAATTTTCCAATTTTTGTCCCAATTCTTCATTCCCATTGAAACTTTTCAAATCCCTCTCAAAATTGTTGAAATTCTCTTGAAGCTTTTAAAATTCTCTCTAGAATTTTCAAAATCCATGGCCACATGTTTACAATTTCACGTCAAAAAATGGCTAAAATTCCAGTTGAAATTTTTTCAAAGTCCCTTAAAAATTTTCCAATTTTTGTCCCAATTCTTCCCATTCCCATTGAAACTTTTCAAATCCCTCTCAAAATTGTTGAAATTCTCTTGAAGCTTTTAAAATTCTCTCTAGAATTTTCAAAATCCACTTCAAAATGTTTACAATTTCACGTCAAAAAATGGCTAAAATTCCAGTTGAAATTTTTTCAAAGTCCCTTAAAAATTTTCCAATTTTTGTCCCAATTCTTCCCATTCCCATTGAAACTTTTCAAATCCCTCTCCAAATTGTTGAAATTCTCTTGAAGCTTTTAAAATTCTCTCTAGAATTTTCAAAATCCATGTCCACATGTTTACAATTTCACGACAAAAAATGGCTAAAATTCCAGTTGAAATTTTTTCAAAGTCCCTTAAAAATTTTCCAATTTTTGTCCCAATTCTTCCCATTCCCATTGAAACTTTTCAAATCCCTCTCAAAATTGTTGAAATTCTCTTGAAGCTTTTAAAATTCTCTCTAGAATTTTCAAAATCCATGGCCACATGTTTACAATTTCACGTCAAAAAATGGCTAAAATTCCAGTTGAAATTTTTTCAAAGTCCCTTAAAAGTTTTCCAATTTTTGTCCCAATTCTTCCCATTCCCATTGAAACTTTTCAAATCCCTCTCAAAATTGTTGAAATTCTCTTGAAGCTTTTAAAATTCTCTCTAGAATTTTCAAAATCCATGGCCACATGTTTACAATTTCATGTAAAAAAATTGCTAAAATTCCAGCTGAAATTTTTTCAAAGTCCCTTAAAAATTTTCCAATTTTTGTCCCAATTCTTCCCATTCCCATTGAAACTTTTCAAATCCCTCTCAAAATTGTTGAAATTCTCTTGAAGCTTTTAAAATTCTCTCTAGAATTTTCAAAATCCATGGCCACATGTTTACAATTTCACGTCAAAAAATGGCTAAAATTCCAGTTGAAATTTTTTCAAAGTCCCTTAAAAATTTTCCAATTTTTGTCCCAATTCTTCCCATTCCCATTGAAACTTTTCAAATCCCTCTCAAAATTGTTGAAATTCTCTTGAAGCTTTTAAAATTCTCTCTAGAATTTTCAAAATCCACTTCAACATGTTTACAATTTCACGTCAAAAAATGGCTAAAATTCCAGTTGAAATTTTTTCAAAGTCCCTTAAAAATTTTCCAATTTTTGTCCCAATTCTTCCCATTCCCATTGAAACTTTTCAAATCCCTCTCAAAATTGTTGAAATTCTCTTGAAGCTTTTAAAATTCTCTCTAGAATTTTCAAAATCCATGGCCACATGTTTACAATTTCACGTCAAAAAATGGCTAAAATTCCAGTTGAAATTTTTTCAAAGTCCCTTAAAAATTTTCCAATTTTTGTCCCAATTCTTCCCATTCCCATTGAAACTTTTCAAATCCCTCTCAAAATTGTTGAAATTCTCTTGAAGCTTTTAAAATTCTCTCTAGAATTTTCAAAATCCATGGCCACATGTTTACAATTTCACGTCAAAAAATGGCTAAAATTCCAGTTGAAATTTTTTCAAAGTCCCTTAAAAATTTTCCAATTTTTGTCCCAATTCTTCCCATTCCCATTGAAACTTTTCAAATCCCTCTCAAAATTGTTGAAATTCTCTTGAAGCTTTTAAAATTCTCTCTAGAATTTTCAAAATCCACTTCAAAATGTTTACAATTTCACGTCAAAAAATGGCTAAAATTCCAGTTGAAATTTTTTCAAAGTCCCTTAAAAATTTTCCAATTTTTGTCCCAATTCTTCCCATTCCCATTGAAACTTTTCAAATCCCTCTCCAAATTGTTGAAATTCTCTTGAAGCTTTTAAAATTCTCTCTAGAATTTTCAAAATCCATGGCCACATGTTTACAATTTCACATAAAAAAATGGCTAAAATTCCAGTTGAAATTTTTTCAAAGTCCCTTAAAAATTTTCCAATTTTTGTCCCAATTCTTCCCATTCCCATTGAAACTTTTCAAATCCCTCTCCAAATTGTTGAAATTCTCTTGAAGCTTTTAAAATTCTCTCTAGAATTTTCAAAATCCATGTCCACATGTTTACAATTTCACGACAAAAAATGGCTAAAATTCCAGCTGAAATTTTTTAAAAGTCCCTTAAAAATTTTCCAATTTTTGTCCCAATTCTTCCCATTCCCATTGAAACTTTTCAAATCCCTCTCAAAATTGTTGAAATTCTGTTGAAGCTTTTAAAATTCTCTCTAGAATTTTCAAAATCCACTTCAACATGTTTAAAATTTCACGTCAAAAAATGGCTAAAATTCCAGTTGAAATTTTTTCAAAGTCCCTGAAAAATTTTCCAATTTTTGTCCCAATTCTTCCCATTCCCATTGAAACTTTTCAAATCCCTCTCAAAATTGTTGAAATTCTCTTGAAGCTTTTAAAATTCTCTCTAGAATTTTCAAAATCCATGGCCACATGTTTACAATTTCACATAAAAAAATGGCTAAAATTCCAGTTGAAATTTTTTCAAAGTCCCTTAAAAGTTTTCCAATTTTTGTCCCAATTCTTCCCATTCCCATTGAAACTTTTCAAATCCCTCTCAAAATTGTGTAAAGTCTCTTGAAGCTTTTAAAATTCTCTCTAGAATTTTCAAAATCCATGGCCACATGTTTACAATTTCACGTAAAAAAATTGCTAAAATTCCAGCTGAAATTTTTTCAAAGTCCCTTAAAAATTTTCCAATTTTTGTCCCAATTCTTCCCATTCCCATTGAAACTTTTCAAATCCCTCTCAAAATTGTTGAAATTCTCTTGAAGCTTTTAAAATTCTCTCTAGAATTTTCAAAATCCATGTCCACATGTTTACAATTTCACGTCAAAAAATGGCTAAAATTCCAGTTGAAATTTTTTCAAAGTCCCTTAAAAATTTTCCAATTTTTGTCCCAATTCTTCCCATTCCCATTGAAACTTTTCAAATCCCTCTCCAAATTGTTGAAATTCTGTTGAAGCTTTTAAAATTCTCTCTAGAATTTTCAAAATCCATGTCCACATGTTTACAATTTCACGTCAAAAAATGGCTAAAATTCCAGTTGAAATTTTTTCAAAGTCCCTGAAAAATTTTCCAATTTTTGTCCCAATTCTTCCCATTCCCATTGAAACTTTTCAAATCCCTCTCAAAATTGTTGAAATTCTGTTGAAGCTTTTAAAATTCTCTCTAGAATTTTCAAAATCCACTTCAAAATGTTTACAATTTCACGTCAAAAAATGGCTAAAATTCCAGTTGAAATTTTTTCAAAGTCCCTTAAAAATTTTCCAATTTTTGTCCCAATTCTTCCCATTCCCATTGAAACTTTTCAAATCCCTCTCAAAATTGTTGAAATTCTGTTGAAGCTTTTAAAATTCTCTCTAGAATTTTCAAAATCCATGTCCACATGTTTACAATTTCACGTCAAAAAATGGCTAAAATTCCAGTTGAAATTTTTTCAAAGTCCCTTAAAATTTTCCAATTTTTGTCCCAATTCTTCCCATTCCCATTGAAACTTTTCAAATCCCTCTCAAAATTGTTGAAATTCTCTTGAAGCTTTTAAAATTCTCTCTAGAATTTTCAAAATCCACTTCAAAATGTTTACAATTTCACGTCAAAAAATGGCTAAAATTCCAGTTGAAATTTTTTCAAAGTCCCTTAAAAATTTTCCAATTTTTGTCCCAATTCTTCCCATTCCCATTGAAACTTTTCAAATCCCTCTCAAAATTGTTGAAATTCTGTTGAAGCTTTTAAAATTCTCTCTAGAATTTTCAAAATCCATGTCCACATGTTTACAATTTCACGACAAAAAATGGCTAAAATTCCAGTTGAAATTTTTTCAAAGTCCCTGAAAATTTTCCAATTTTTGTCCCAATTCTTCCCATTCCCATTGAAACTTTTCAAATCCCTCTCCAAATTGTTGAAATTCTCTTGAAGCTTTTAAAATTCTCTCTAGAATTTTCAAAATCCATGGCCACATGTTTACAATTTCACGTCAAAAAATGGCTAAAATTCCAGTTGAAATTTTTTCAAAGTTCCTTAAAAATTTTCCAATTTTTGTCCCAATTCTTCCCATTCCCATTGAAACTTTTCAAATCCCTCTCAAAATTGTTGAAATTCTCTTGAAGCTTTTAAAATTCTCTCTAGAATTTTCAAAATCCATGGCCACATGTTTACAATTTCACATAAAAAAATGGCTAAAATTCCAGTTGAAATTTTTTCAAAGTCCCTTAAAAATTTTCCAATTTTTGTCCCAATTCTTCCCATTCCCATTGAAACTTTTCAAATCCCTCTCAAAATTGTTGAAATTCTGTGGAAGCTTTTAAAATTCTCTCTAGAATTTTCAAAATCCATGGCCACATGTTTACAATTTCACGACAAAAAATGGCTAAAATTCCAGTTGAAATTTTTTCAAAGTCCCTTAAAAATTTTCCAATTTTTGTCCCAATTCTTCCCATTCCCATTGAAACTTTTCAAATCCCTCTCCAAATTGTTGAAATTCTCTTGAAGCTTTTAAAATTCTCTCTAGAATTTTCAAAATCCATGTCCACATGTTTACAATTTCACGTCAAAAAATGGCTAAAATTCCAGTTGAAATTTTTTCAAAGTCCCTTAAAAATTTTCCAATTTTTGTCCCAATTCTTCCCATTCCCATTGAAACTTTTCAAATCCCTCTCAAAATTGTTGAAATTCTCTTGAAGCTTTTAAAATTCTCTCTAGAATTTTCAAAATCCATGGCCACATGTTTACAATTTCACGTCAAAAAATGGCTAAAATTCCAGTTGAAATTTTTTCAAAGTCCCTTAAAAATTTTCCAATTTTTGTCCCAATTCTTCCCATTCCCATTGAAACTTTTCAAATCCCTCTCAAAATTGTTGAAATTCTGTTGAAGCTTTTAAAATTCTCTCTAGAATTTTCAAAATCCATGGCCACATGTTTACAATTTCACGTCAAAAAATGGCTAAAATTCCAGTTGAAATTTTTTCAAAGTCCCTTAAAAATTTTCCAATTTTTGTCCCAATTCTTCCCATTCCCATTGAAACTTTTCAAATCCCTCTCCAAATTGTTGAAATTCTGTTGAAGCTTTTAAAATTCTCTCTAGAATTTTCAAAATCCATGTCCACATGTTTACAATTTCACGTCAAAAAATGGCTAAAATTCCAGTTGAAATTTTTTCAAAGTCCCTTAAAAATTTTCCAATTTTTGTCCCAATTCTTCCCATTCCCATTGAAACTTTTCAAATCCCTCTCAAAATTGTTGAAATTCTCTTGAAGCTTTTAAAATTCTCTCTAGAATTTTCAAAATCCATGGCCACATGTTTACAATTTCACATTAAAAATTGTTAAAATTCCAGTTGAAATTTTTTCAAAGTCCCTTAAAAATTTTCCAATTTTTGTCCCAATTCTTCCCATTCCCATTGAAACTTTTCAAATCCCTCTCAAAATTGTTGAAATTCTGTTGAAGCTTTTAAAATTCTCTCTAGAATTTTCAAAATCCATGTCCACATGTTTACAATTTCACGTCAAAAAATGGCTAAAATTCCAGTTGAAATTTTTTCAAAGTCCCTTAAAAATTTTCCAATTTTTGTCCCAATTCTTCCCATTCCCATTGAAACTTTTCAAATCCCTCTCAAAATTGTAGAAATTCTGTTGAAGCTTTTAAAATTCTCTCTAGAATTTTCAAAATCCATGTCCACATGTTTACAATTTCACGTCAAAAAATGGCTAAAATTCCAGCTGAAATTTTTTCAAAGTCCCTTAAAAATTTTCCAATTTTTGTCCCAATTCTTCCCATTCCCATTGAAACTTTTCAAATCCCTCTCAAAATTGTTGAAATTCTCTTGAAGCTTTTAAAATTCTCTCTAGAATTTTCAAAATCCATGTCCACATGTTTACAATTTCACGTCAAAAAATGGCTAAAATTCCAGTTGAAATTTTTTCAAAGTCCCTTAAAAATTTTCCAATTTTTGTCCCAATTCTTCCCATTCCCATTGAAACTTTTCAAATCCCTCTCAAAATTGTTGAAATTCTCTTGAAGCTTTTAAAATTCTCTCTAGAATTTTCAAAATCCATGTCCACATGTTTACAATTTCACGTCAAAAAATGGCTAAAATTCCAGTTGAAATTTTTTCAAAGTCCCTTAAAAATTTTCCAATTTTTGTCCCAATTCTTCCCATTCCCATTGAAACTTTTCAAATCCCTCTCAAAATTGTTGAAATTCTCTTGAAGCTTTTAAAATTCTCTCTAGAATTTTCAAAATCCATGTCCACATGTTTACAATTTCACGTCAAAAAATGGCTAAAATTCCAGTTGAAATTTTTTCAAAGTCCCTTAAAAATTTTCCAATTTTTGTCCCAATTCTTCCCATTCCCATTGAAACTTTTCAAATCCCTCTCAAAATTGTTGAAATTCTCTTGAAGCTTTTAAAATTCTCTCTAGAATTTTCAAAATCCATGTCCACATGTTTACAATTTCACGTCAAAAAATGGCTAAAATTCCAGTTGAAATTTTTTCAAAGTCCCTTAAAAATTTTCCAATTTTTGTCCCAATTCTTCCCATTCCCATTGAAACTTTTCAAATCCCTCTCAAAATTGTTGAAATTCTCTTGAAGCTTTTAAAATTCTCTCTAGAATTTTCAAAATCCATGGCCACATGTTTACAATTTCACGTCAAAAAATGGCTAAAATTCCAGTTGAAATTTTT
Organism: Streptopelia decaocto; assembly: GCF_964273445.1. Classification (NCBI taxonomy): domain Eukaryota; kingdom Metazoa; phylum Chordata; class Aves; order Columbiformes; family Columbidae; genus Streptopelia; species Streptopelia decaocto. The sequence continues at coordinate 3,484 of NW_028116633.1, read as the reverse complement.
TCAAAGTCCCTTAAAAATTTTCCAATTTTTGTCCCAATTCTTCCCATTCCCATTGAAACTTTTCAAATCCCTCTCAAAATTGTTGAAATTCTCTTGAAGCTTTTAAAATTCTCTCTAGAATTTTCAAAATCCATGGCCACATGTTTACAATTTCACGTCAAAAAATGGCTAAAATTCCAGTTGAAATTTTTTCAAAGTCCCTTAAAAATTTCCAATTTTTGTCCCAATTCTTCCCATTCCCATTGAAACTTTTCAAATCCCTCTCAAAATTGTTGAAATTCTCTTGAAGCTTTTAAAATTCTCTCTAGAATTTTCAAAATCCATGTCCACATGTTTACAATTTCACGACAAAAAATGGCTAAAATTCCAGTTGAAATTTTTTCAAAGTCCCTTAAAAATTTTCCAATTTTTGTCCCAATTCTTCCCATTCCCATTGAAACTTTTCAAATCCCTCTCAAAATTGTTGAAATTCTCTTGAAGCTTTTAAAATTCTCTCTAGAATTTTCAAAATCCATGTCCACATGTTTACAATTCCACGTCAAAAAATGGCTAAAATTCCAGTTGAAATTTTTTCAAAGTCCCTTAAAAATTTTCCAATTTTTGTCCCAATTCTTCTCATTCCCATTGAAACTTTTCAAATCCCTCTCCAAATTGTTGAAATTCTCTTGAAGCTTTTAAAATTCTCTCTAGAATTTTCAAAATCCACTTCAACATGTTTACAATTTCACGTCAAAAAATTGCTACAATTCCAGTTGAAATTTTTTCAAAGTCCCTTAAAAATTTTCCAATCTTTGTCCCAATTCTTCCCATTCCCATTGAAACTTTTCAAATCCCTCTCAAAATTGTTGAAATTCTCTTGAAGCTTTTAAAATTCTCTCTAGAATTTTCAAAATCCATGTCCACATGTTTACAATTTCACATAAAAAAATGGCTAAAATTCCAGTTGAAATTTTTTCAAAGTCCCTTAAAAATTTTCCAATTTTTGTCCCAATTCTTCCCATTCCCATTGAAACTTTTCAAATCCCTCTCAAAATTGTTGAAATTCTGTTGAAGCTTTTAAAATTCTCTCTAGAATTTTCAAAATCCATGGCCACATGTTTACAATTTCACGACAAAAAATGGCTAAAATTCCAGTTGAAATTTTTTCAAAGTCCCTTAAAATTTTCCAATTTTTGTCCCAATTCTTCCCATTCCCATTGAAACTTTTCAAATCCCTCTCAAAATTGTTGAAATTCTCTTGAAGCTTTTAAAATTCTCTCTAGAATTTTCAAAATCCATGGCCACATGTTTACAATTTCACGACAAAAAATTGCTAAAATTCCAGTTGAAATTTTTTCAAAGTCCCTTAAAAATTTTCCAATTTTTGTCCCAATTCTTCCCATTCCCATTGAAACTTTTCAAATCCCTCTCAAAATTGTTGAAATTCTCTTGAAGCTTTTAAAATTCTCTCTAGAATTTTCAAAATCCATGTCCACATGTTTACAATTTCACGACAAAAAATGGCTAAAATTCCAGTTGAAATTTTTTCAAAGTCCCTTAAAAATTTTCCAATTTTTGTCCCAATTCTTCCCATTCCCATTGAAACTTTTCAAATCCCTCTCAAAATTGTTGAAATTCTGTTGAAGCTTTTAAAATTCTCTCTAGAATTTTCAAAATCCATGGCCACATGTTTACAATTTCACATCAAAAAATGGCTAAAATTCCAGTTGAAATTTTTTCAAAGTCCCTTAAAAATTTTCCAATTTTTGTCCCAATTCTTCCCATTCCCATTGAAACTTTTCAAATCCCTCTCAAAATTGTTGAAATTCTGTTGAAGCTTTTAAAATTCTCTCTAGAATTTTCAAAATCCATGGCCACATGTTTACAATTTCACGTCAAAAAATGGCTAAAATTCCAGTTGAAATTTTTTCAAAGTCCCTTAAAAATTTTCCAATTTTTGTTCCAATTCTTCCCATTCCCATTGAAACTTTTCAAATCCCTCTCAAAATTGTTGAAATTCTCTTGAAGCTTTTAAAATTCTCTCTAGAATTTTCAAAATCCATGGCCACATGTTTACAATTTCACGTCAAAAAATGGCTAAAATTCCAGTTGAAATTTTTTCAAAGTCCCTTAAAAATTTTCCAATTTTTGTCCCAATTCTTCCCATTCCCATTGAAACTTTTCAAATCCCTCTCAAAATTGTTGAAATTCTGTTGAAGCTTTTAAAATTCTCTCTAGAATTTTCAAAATCCATGGCCACATGTTTACAATTTCACGTCAAAAAATGGCTAAAATTCCAGTTGAAATTTTTTCAAAGTCCCTTAAAAATTTTCCAATTTTTGTTCCAATTCTTCCCATTCCCATTGAAACTTTTCAAATCCCTCTCAAAATTGTTGAAATTCTCTTGAAGCTTTTAAAATTCTCTCTAGAATTTTCAAAATCCATGGCCACATGTTTACAATTTCACATCAAAAAATTGCTAAAATTCCAGTTGAAATTTTTTCAAAGTCCCTTAAAAATTTTCCAATTTTTGTCCCAATTCTTCCCATTCCCATTGAAACTTTTCAAATCCCTCTCAAAATTGTTGAAATTCTCTTGAAGCTTTTAAAATTCTCTCTAGAATTTTCAAAATCCATGGCCACATGTTTACAATTTCACGTCAAAAAATGGCTAAAATTCCAGTTGAAATTTTTTCAAAGTCCCTTAAAAATTTTCCAATTTTTGTCCCAATTCTTCCCATTCCCATTGAAACTTTTCAAATCCCTCTCAAAATTGTTGAAATTCTCTTGAAGCTTTTAAAATTCTCTCTAGAATTTTCAAAATCCATGGCCACATGTTTACAATTTCACGTCAAAAAATGGCTAAAATTCCAGTTGAAATTTTTTCAAAGTCCCTTAAAAATTTTCCAATTTTTGTCCCAATTCTTCCCATTCCCATTGAAACTTTTCAAATCCCTCTCAAAATTGTTGAAATTCTCTTGAAGCTTTTAAAATTCTCTCTAGAATTTTCAAAATCCATGTCCACATGTTTACAATTTCACGTCAAAAAATGGCTAAAATTCCAGTTGAAATTTTTTCAAAGTCCCTTAAAAATTTTCCAATTTTTGTCCCAATTCTTCCCATTCCCATTGAAACTTTTCAAATCCCTCTCAAAATTGTTGAAATTCTCTTGAAGCTTTTAAAATTCTCTCTAGAATTTTCAAAATCCATGTCCACATGTTTACAATTTCACGTCAAAAAATGGCTAAAATTCCAGTTGAAATTTTTTCAAAGTCCCTTAAAAATTTTCCAATTTTTGTCCCAATTCTTCCCATTCCCATTGAAACTTTTCAAATCCCTCTCAAAATTGTTGAAATTCTCTTGAAGCTTTTAAAATTCTCTCTAGAATTTTCAAAATCCATGGCCACATGTTTACAATTTCACGTCAAAAAATGGCTAAAATTCCAGTTGAAATTTTTTCAAAGTCCCTTAAAAATTTTCCAATTTTTGTTCCAATTCTTCCCATT